>NW_015505553.1:942925-943811 GCF_001515645.1 Sinocyclocheilus grahami
ACATTTAATACTACGTCTTTTTCACCTGGGAAGTTTACTAAGCCATACATATGGAGCTGATTATGTAATGCAAATGTCAAAATGTATTAGAAATCATGCATGGTAAAGTGTTGATTTCATAACATAGTATTATGTAAGTTAAATAAGTATTTTTCAAAATCAATAATCCGCCCCTGTAATCATAATTTGTGTGAAAGGGAACAAAACTGCCACTAATGTTAATTTCAGATGGAAACGGCAGTGAATTGTATGTATGGGCACATTTTTTTGAATTTTAGAAAAAATAAAACTCCAAATTTTTTCACATTAGGGGCACATTTTTCCAACAAGCCTATGTTGCAAAATATACTTAAAATGTATTGTTTTTCTTGTAGTCTACTTGGTAAATTTACATACTCATATCTTAGCAAGTTAGCATTAGGATTACACGAAAAAATAAATAAAAAATCACAATCACATTATCTGATTTACTGGAATCCATTAAGTCCTGGTATTTTTTATACAATGCAGATGCAATTAGACACTGACAGATTCTCAGCTTCTGGAAAATCAGTCATATGGCTCAAGCAGCTGCAAAGCTCTGTCAATGTCTAACTATTCTGCCACTTTCATTATTCAATCATCAGGTCACAACACCAACAGTGGAAGACCATTTTTTTTAAGTACACATTCTTAACCTAATTGTGTTGCGTTGTCAATATTGTTGTGCAGTTCTGGTGTTTGTTACTGTGATTTTGGTGCTAAAATGCTAAATGCATTTCTCTCAAGACGACCATGAGAGTGAAGCCAAGTTAAAGAACCAGAAACTTCTTTGATAGAAGAGCGGTGATAATCATCCAGTTCCAGTGTTGGGGGTAACGCATTACAAGTAACGCAAGTTACATAA
>NW_015505553.1:946002-946620 GCF_001515645.1 Sinocyclocheilus grahami
ACACACACACACACACACCAACAACAGACTTTGAACAACATTATGTTGTGACCTCAAAACATAGTGCATGATTAGTAAACTAATATTTCTGGTACCAGCTCCATATCTTTGGCTATTCAGGCGTGGTAAACTTGCTCAGTAGCGCACCCGGTACATTATTGTACTTGCAATTTGGAGAACTCAAGCTCAGTAAAACACAAGCCATGATAAAAAGAGCTTGTAGCAGCAAACTAAAACAGCATGGTTGCTTCAGAAAATGCATTTCTATTTCACATTTGCCTTTGTTAACACTATCGGTTAGGTTTACGGTGGGGTTTAGTGTAGGTGGTACATTATTAGAGCAGTGGTTCTTAACCATGTTCCTAGACCACTGCAACACTGCACATTTTGCATGTCTCCTAAATCAAACACACCTGATTCAGGCCACATATAATTTCCTGCTGCCGCAATACATACAACATAATAAAATGTTGCCAGATTAATCCGTTTCAGATGAAAAATTGAACATGCTTTTAGCGTCACTCACTTTTAGCAGACATTTCACATGGAAAACATCGCAAAATGTGCAAGAAGAAAAGTAATATAATTTGGTAAAAATGTTGCCACAGGCAAGTTTTT
>NW_015505553.1:946630-946864 GCF_001515645.1 Sinocyclocheilus grahami
GTAATGCATTACTTTTAAAAGTAACTTTCCCCAACACTGTCCAGTTCCGCAGATAAAGAACAATGAAGTCTTCAAAGCATCTGTTGGGTAATCTTGATTCTTTTGCACTAATGGGGATCCATCTGGAAATATGGGCAGGGGAAAACGTAAAGCTCGCCCATCGCAATGGTCTCTGGAATGACTGAGGCAGGGAGGTTAAAAACCATAATTGAATCAATAACCTGAAACCCTAAT
>NW_015505553.1:948502-949236 GCF_001515645.1 Sinocyclocheilus grahami
ATTTTTCATATGTTCCATAACTTATTTTGTTCTGGATCAGAGTTGTTATCTTGCAAATTTAATAAGCTTGCATTCTTTTCTGTTGCATGAGGTGCTTTCTTTACGGCTACACTTGGATCAAACTTCGTATTACGCATCCAGTCTAGACCGACAGACTCTCAGTCTGCCCTTGTGTACCTGCCCTTCAGCTGCCCACACGCTCGTTTCTCACACCTGAGCCGCTTCCTGTTGATCCCAGTATAGTACTCCCATCTGCTCTCCAGGCTTCCTGTTGGGCTGAGTGACCTGTTTCTGATCCGCCCTCTCTGTTCCTCTCTATTAATGATACATCTGATCATCAAAGGCTCATTAAAGTTAGACAGCTCATTTGGATCATCACCTCAGTAGGATGCCTTGACCATGACAAACTGTCGCAAATGTCGAAAACTACAGTTTGCTTTACAAAAGAGGATCTATTTATTGTTTGTTCTATTTGGAATGACTAGAATGTGTGAGGAATCATCAAAATTCTAAACAAATGGCTGAATGTTTTATGTACTGCTTTATACATAGGCTAATCAATGAAGGCTCTATTTATTCTTATATATGTGATGGGTTTAGGGTTAGTGTAGTGTAGGGGCATGATGTATGTAGTCATTTTTAGTCTTATATAAAATATTATGTCTTTGTTGGGTCCGACTAACCCATGGACCTCTCAAAGTAAAACAAGTTCACAAACACACACACACACACAC
>NW_015505553.1:949716-951458 GCF_001515645.1 Sinocyclocheilus grahami
AAAAGTAATATAATTTGGTAAAAATGTTGCCACAGGCAAGTTTTTCCAATGAGCCTGGGTTGCTTATTTTTTTTTACATTTAATTTAGTTGTCTCTGTAAATATATACATGGATTTATTATTTTTGAGATGTGATACACAGGGGTTTTAAAATTGTACAAAAGACTAGGTTAAATTGCTCTGCACTTTTCAAGTAAATACTTCATAATTTATTCAAATTGCATTGACTGTCAGTATGGCTTTTAGAGTTCCAGTCCATTTTGATGATGAAATTATTTGTTTATTTTTGCCGGATACCAGTTTTGATTTTCATTACCACATTAAATGATCTGTCACTTGAATGGAGTATTAATCATTTGTAAGACGTGCTTCTCATACAATGACCTAAACTCCAGTCTTATCTCTTCCCAGCACTCTGTAGATGCAGTGAACGCTGGTGTCAGTCCTATTGGAGACACGTCATACAACTCCAGTCACTGGGACTTAGGGAGCTCCTTTTTCTTCGCTGGAACTGTGATAACAACAATAGGTAGCACCTAAGCATCCCTGGATATTATGCATATATTTCAAACTGCTACCATAAGGAGGAAGACTCCACACCTCATTAATATGTATAGCTCAAGCTAAGTACAAGGAATTTGCTTATGTCATACATTTATAGTTTCGCTTTTTTTTTCTTCAGCCACATTTAAATGTCATGTGTGAAACTGTGCCTGCTTCAGCTGTCAATCCAAATGAAATTACTGATGCTTTCAGAATGATTCATTGATTTTTAGATACATTTTATAATCTCAGTATGAAAAGGGGGGTGAAAAATCAAAGCTAAAAATAATGCATATATAAAACACCACAATGCATGTGCATTTTCAGAAATACATAGTCAGGAATGGAAAGAGAGGCTATAGAAGCTTGTTTCCACCAAAGAATGAAAAAAAAAAAAAAGAAAAAGGTATTTGTGACTTTTTATACTACAGTTTTTGTGAGATAGTTTAAACTTTTTTCCTCAAAAATTTCAGAATTGCAAGTTATAAACTCCGAATTGCGTGATTCTGAGAGAAAAAAAGTTAAAATTACTAAATGATTACTAAATAACAATTGTGAGATATAAATGCTATATAAGCAAAGTTGCAATTAACTTTTTTTCTTTCCCTGGCAGAAACACAAAACTAAATCTTGACTTAGAAACCCGCAATTCTGAGAAGATCTCACAACTTGGATTTACCGCAAGTTATAAACTCGCAAAAAGACTCAAATTGCAAATTTATATCTCACAATACAATCTCACAAAAAAGTTGTGAGATATAAACATAGAATTGCGGGGCAAAAATTGTGAGGTAAAAAGCCTTTGTTTCATTTTGCAGCAGAAACACGGTGCATTAATTCACTACTTGCAGTTATATGGCACATTCCATTGGAGGTTTGATGTAATGCATTTGAAGTCCATAAGCTGCCCGCTGTGTTACCTGCCAGGGCATGTGACTGATTACTTAAAGAAGCAGTTGTGCAATACAGGTAAATGCTGAATGCTGACAGGACTCTCAGTGTCATTGGCTCAGCCATCCAGTGGGCAATGGACTAAGGCATACACAAGATTAGCTTTTACACTTCAGTTGCCAAACCTTCCAACATGCTCTTAGTAGACACATTTTGATCCACGGGGACCCCAGGTAATTTCCTACGAAGCACTTTTAACCTGCAGAGTATGTCTGACTGGAATCCGTTGGCATTAACAGACTGATTGGA
>NW_015505553.1:951468-953973 GCF_001515645.1 Sinocyclocheilus grahami
TAAGTGAACTGTGGAGCACAAAACTAGGGTAATGAAAACAAGGCTATGAGGGATAGATGCACAATCTGTTTAATAGGCTCTATGGTACGGAACCCTTGTAAAGGCTGTAATACACTACATTGAGTTTACAAAATCAAACTATATGGTATTTATTTTAACAAATTAAACTAACAATGTATTTTAATGCTAAATGTTCTAATATGCTAAATGTTTACCATGGTCCATGGCGATTAGCATTTCAAGTGACAGGTTTAGATGCACAATCTGTTTAATAGGCTCTATGGTAAGGTACCCTTGTAAAGGCTGTAATACACTACATGACATTTTTGCCCCGATTTGCAGTCTGGACATGTTACGTTAGTTGCAGAAATTTAGAGCCAGTCCGTGCAGTCCGAGTTGACAGACGTACACAAATTACATAGTGTACGGTGGGCACAGACTTCGATATTTTTAGCTTCAGACTCGGTTTCCATCCAGTTTGAGGATATCAAACATGTTTGATATTTTGAGCTGATTTTAGAGCACATACTGTATTGTTTTCATTTTTCATGCTGCATCTAGCAACGAGGCTCATATTTCTGGTTGAGTATTTTGTGTTCAGAATGACTTGAAAGTCTGGTAGTGTTTTTCTCTGAAACAAACTTTGTTACTATTTCAGGAAGTGTATGATGCTTCGAGTTTTAAAATCTATTTAGTCTTTAGCGTGCTTCTGTTCAGTCCATATTCTTAATTTGCACAACACATTTTCTAGTTTTTTTTTTTTTTTTTTAAGATGTATTTTAAATTATTGCATGAATGCATGATATTCTTTTTCACCACAAGGTAAAAAAACAACAACTACAAAAAAACAACATCACAGAGACATTACGTAATGTTCTGTGAGCTTACATTAAGACACAGTCATTATTCTTGATGGTGCAAAAGAACAGACTCCAAATCATATACTTTCTCTTTAATTAATTCAAGTAGTAAATGGAAACTTTGTTTATTGATTTGTCTTCTTGATTGAATTTTTTCACATTTATAATGTTATATTTATACAATTCTATATTTATTTAAACATTTAAGTAATTAATCATCTTCTGAATAGGACCAAGATGTCAAGAACAATGTTATGATCCTAAAAAAATGCTTTTGCATTTTGAAATAACCTAATAAGTAGTGATCTTAACAATACATTTTAATACAATGCATCTTAGGGCTTTCATAGATAACAAAATCAAACTATATGGTATTTATTATAACAAATGAAACTAACAATGTATTTTAATGCTAAATGTTCTAATATGCTAATATGCTAAATGTTTACCATGGCAATTAGCCTTTCAAGTGATAGGTTTATGACATTAGAGTATGCAAGGTCACTTCTTTTCATGACTTCCTGGGAGGTATTAGTCAGGACTATCACAGCACTTGTTTGTAGTAGTTTAGTCAGACCCTGCACAGCAGAGGTAATAAACACAGAACTGTGGCTCCTGATAGCAGCAGGCTCCAGCATGCTGAGACAGCGGCATCTGCAGTACGGGTTGAGATCACACCTCATTAGAGCTAATCAGTCTCATTCAGATCATCATTAGGCCCATCAGAGAGCTAATGAACACATGCCACCTTCACAAAGTCACGAAAGGTCTTCTTGTGCCACATGTAGCCGCTGCTGGCAATGAAGTCATGCTGTTTGCGTGACTAAGAATGGCTCTTGTACGATGTCGCTTCATCTTTCATGTTGATATTGCTTTTTGTCTGTTTGCCCCCCCCCCCAGCGCAAACACAATCAAGTAAGCCAGACCAAGATTCGAGTGGCCTCTACATTGCTCTTCATCTTGGCTGGCTGCATCCTCTTCGTCACTATACCAGCCATCATCTTCAAGCATATTGAAGGATGGACCGGGCTGGAGGCAATCTATTTCGTGGTGATCACACTGACGACTGTTGGGATCGGAGATTATGTTGCAGGTACGGACAGCATTTGGAATTAATGGGGAAAAACCCTCACTTCCCTATACTTCCCTATACTTCTCACTAGTTGAATTTATCCATGAACCATGTCTAACAGTAGACTTGTAGAATTTTGTCATTTTTATTTCTGAAAGTCTTGAAATTGTCATTGTCAAATGATCATTTGACATTTAGTTTCTTGTGGAGTTTAGTTTCTGTCAAGGAACAGGTCCAGTGGCTTTTGGTTTGCTTTGTTAGGCAAAATGGCTGGAGGGAAGAAATTTACCTACGCAGATGATTGGATTTCATTATAGACTTTGTTTCCATTTAGTACTTGAATAAAACACAGTCCATATAAAAGCAATTTATTGTCTTTCTGAAGCTTCTCTACTGGCAGACACAATGAATTGTCAAGAAAAACCGAGCTAGTCTGATTGCAGTTCTCAGGAAATAGCTTACATGAAATTTGCAGGAGGTTTTGATGTGTGCCTCAAAAGGCGTGCTTGTAGATTTAAAATACAATCAAATGCTCCCACCTCTGAAATGAAAGTGTCATTTATACATCTCTTG
>NW_015505553.1:953983-971181 GCF_001515645.1 Sinocyclocheilus grahami
ATGCTGAGACAGCGGCATCTGCAGTACGGGTTGAGATCACACCTCTTTAGAGCTAATCAGTCTCATTCAGATCATCATTAGGCCCATCAGAGAGCTAATGAACACATGACACCTTCACAAAGTCACGAAAGGTCTTCTTGTGCCACATGTAGCCGCTGCTGGCAATGAAGTCATGCTGTTTGCGTGACTAAGAATGGCTCTTGTACGATGTCGCTTCATCTTTCATGTTGATATTGCTTTTTGTCTGTTTGCCCCCCCCCAGCGCAAACACAATCAAATAAGCCAGACCAAGATTCGAGTGGCCTCTACATTGCTCTTCATCTTGGCTGGCTGCATCCTCTTCGTCACTATACCAGCCATCATCTTCAAGCATATTGAAGGATGGACCGGGCTGGAGGCAATCTATTTCGTGGTGATCACACTGACGACTGTTGGGATCGGAGATTATGTTGCAGGTACGGACAGCATTTGGAATTAATGGGGAAAAACCCTCACTTCCCTATGCTTCCCTATACTTCTCACTAGTTGAATTTATCCATGAACCATGTCTAACAGTAGACTTGTAGAATTTTGTCATTTTTATTTCTGAAAGTCTTGAAATTTTCATTGTCAAATGATCATTTGACATTTAGTTTCTTGTGGAGTTTAGTTTCTGTCAAGGAACAGGTCCAGTGGCTTTTGGTTTGCTTTGTTAGGCAAAATGGCTGGAGGGAAGAAATTTACCTACGCAGATGATTGGATTTCATTATAGACTTTGTTTCAATTTAGTACTTGAATAAAACACAGTCCATATAAAAGCAATTTATTGTCTTTCTGAAGCTTCTCTACTGGCAGACACAATGAATTGTCAAGAAAAACCGAGCTAGTCTGATTGCAGTTCTCAGGAAATAGCTTACATGAAATTGGCAGGAGGTTGTGATGTGTGCCTCAAAAGGCGTGCTTGTAGATTTAAAATACAATCGAATGCTCCCACCTCTGAAATGAAAGTGTCATTTATACATCTCTTGCAATCTCTTCCAGGAGGCAATAGAAGAATAGAGTACCGTGAATGGTACAAACCGCTGGTGTGGTTCTGGATCCTGGTTGGAATGGCTTACTTTGCTGCAGTTCTAAGCATGATTGGAGACTGGCTCAGGGTGCTTTCTAAAAATATATATATATATATATATATATATATATATATATATATATATATATATATATATATATATATATATATATAATTATTATTTTGTATGAAAGTGTATTAAACCAACATCAACACAAAGACTACATTCCAAGTATTTGGCATGCATTTTTCCTTTTCTTAATTGTGGGCACTCATATACATAATTAACTCTTACAAAGTTCAAACAATTATTTGCATGGATAACTAAAGGGTTACAGGTTTATTTACCATTGTCATCTTATTAAAGGTGGGTGAGATTAAGGCTCACGCTGCTGAATGGAAGGCCAATGTTCGAGCAGAATTCCGTGAGACCAGGCGTCGACTCAGCGTGGAAGTTCACGACAAACTGCAGAGGGCCGCCACCATTCGCAGTATGGAGCGCAGGCAGCTGGGTTTCGACCAGCGGGCCCATTCCCTAGACATGCTGTCCCCTGAACGTCGAGCTGCCTTCAATAGCCTGGACACCACTAATTACAAGACATCCTCCCAGGAGAGCATCGACACAAAGCTCAACAACTTACGTCTACGAGTTGAGCAGAATGAGCATCGACGGAGTGACCCAAGCCAGGCGTACTCTGAAGATAACATTTTCAACCGCCTTGGTTCAGTCACAAAACTAGCCAAGCGGAACAAGAACAAAGAGTTGAGAAAGAACATCCCAAACGACGGCCGGAAAGCCTTAGATACCTTCACCTGTAATACTCCCACAATGGATGAAGAGAAGAAAGAGGCAGAGGACGAGGAGCTTGAAAAAGAGGTCAACACCAGTCTGACCAACTTACCTCTCTTTGTGGAGAGCCCCAATAAACAAAACGGATTCATGCCTCTACCACCACAGACCAAAGAGGAAGAAAACGAGATAAAACTTGAAGACAAGGAGTTCCATTTGCAGATGGAGCCCTAGAGAGAACCGTGTAGAAAAATAATATAAACCTAAAGTGCCTTTTTTTAGCCCTTACCCTGAGCTGAGATGTGAGAATCTCAATTTCTGCTGTTCATTTATCTGTTCACTGTGTTCTGATAACTTGATAATGGAAATATGGCGACAGTAGCAGCACTGGAAAACAGCTCGTTCTCTTCTTCAGACCACTGAAAAATGCTTGTATAAGTTGGAAAGAATCTCTCCAAACATCCTTGACAACAAACGAAAAATCCGTAGCAAGCTACATTGGCGGTTTGTGACTGAAAGTGCTACACTTCCAATGTACTTTCTGCCAGACTGTACTTCAAGGTCATTTGTCAAGAAGCATAACTGCTCAAAAACAATGTTTGTCAAGATTTTCCACCCATTCAAAATAGAGAAACTTACAAAGAGACATGAATCCCCCATGATCAAAGGTGATAAAACTCTTTGAATATGAAGAAACCATGTTAAATTGGTGACAGGTTGTATATACACGGAGCTCTACTGTCCTGTAAAACAAGTTACGTGCATCAAAATGTGATCCAGATTTATGAAGTTAACCTATAAATCTCAGGGCTTGCAGTCCTACTGTAATTGTTCAATTGTACGGTATGTCTGACATAAAATTTGCTGTGCTCTCATGAAATATTTAAAGCTGTTGCTACACAGTACTGTTTTCATAGTTTGAAATTTTATGACAATGGGACGGAAGAGAAGCCATAAAAGTCATGGTAGACATCATATAAGGCAGAATGTCTAGTAGAGTTTAATCACAAACTACTGAACGTATCTGTTTATTTCATTTAAAGTTCACCCAAAAATTGTGCTCCAAATCTGTATGACTTGTGTTCTGACTCTGTTCTGCAGAACACAAGTGTTTCAAATGTTTTTGACTATGCAATTAAAGTCAGTGAAATCCAAAACAACACATGTTGAACACATTTTCCATTTTTGGGCGTCTTGTCCCTTCAAGTCATTAGCTGCATTCCCATTAGAGATCTGCCCAAAACTTTTGCGACATTTTAAAAATGTCGATAAAAAAACTATTGCGAAATGACGGTATTTCCAATAACCAAAGTTATGCAACTAAAACTTAATTTTTTCCTCTCGCGATAAGTCATGCCAACAGATGCTAGGTTTACGTGTATCGCAGCCACAGCACTAGACATTATTTTTAATCGGAGACGAATGCGGGAAAAAAATATATTTCCATTGCAGTTTTGCAAAATACTCGGACGGACGTACCTGCGGACATACATTTTTTTTTTTAGATATATGGGAGTTTTTGTGAAACTGATGTGTTTCCATTGGGCGGATTTTCAATTCGCATTTTCAATTTGCACAATTTGAAGGGTAATAGAAACACAGCTATTGTCTTGATGCTTATAATTGCAGTAAGTGATTTCTGAAAAACGCTGTTGAAAGTGGATCAGACCGAGCACCACACTTGTAGCCAATCACTAGTAAGGGGCGTGCCCACTCATGATGGGGGTGGTGCCTGATGTATAGCATGTTTGTAAATTTGGGAGCGGAGCTATCAAGATAGGACGTGATCCTTTTGGTTAGGGGTGTGTCTGTTTTGGTCATTTCAAATATCAACAGCGTTTCTCAGAAATCACTTACTGCACCTTTAATTATCACCCAGAATACACAACATTACCACAATGTTACATTGATTTGTGGATGATTAGGGTAGCATTTAAAATTAGTTTGAAACTTGTTTGAAGTCTACTAGACATCGTACATGTGAATGAAAGATGTATATGGCATACTACCGTTTTAGCTTTATGAAAGTTTAGGGTACAGTTCCATTTAGGATTGACAGGAAAATTTTACAATGGTTTTTTTTTCTTTGCCAGAAAACGTCTCAGGTTACGTATGTAACCCTAGTTCCTCGAGGGAACGAGACGCTGCGTCGGAAACGCTAGGGGAACGCCCTTCAGCGTGACGGGCTCTGAACCTCGTGTGTAATCAGACCAATAGATGGGCGAGACGTCACGGCGGGTGACGTAATGACCAGTAAGCTATAAAAGCACGTGCGGTGAGACCAGCGTCGGGACGCCGGAAGTATGGCACCGCGACGCAGCGTCTCGTTCCCTCGAGGAACTAGGGTTACATACGTAACCTGAGACGTTCCTCTTCAGGAGTGCATGAAGCACGGCCCGCATCTCCAGGCAGTTGATGTGCCACGTGAGATGGCGACCACTCCACAGACCGTGGGCAGGGTGGCCACTCATGACCGCTCCCCAACCGGTGAGGGACGCGTCCGTCGCTAGCGTTACGCGGCGACAAGGAGCTCCCAGCACCGGGCCCTGAGCCAAGAGCCAAGGTTTCCTCCACATGTCCAAGGCACGTAGGCATCGCCACTGTAGGGGCCTCATGTACAGCAGGCCAATAGGTATCACGTTGGATGCAGCTGCCATTAGACCCAGCAGTCACTGAAACTGCTTGACACTGCACCCCAGAGGGGACTGCCCTCATAAGTCCTTGGCCAGTGGCGTCAGGACCTTCTTCGGAACTATGAAGTACCGGCTGTAGAACCCGGACTGCCTCGCATGAGGAGGGACCACCTCGATGGCCTCCTTCCTCAAAAGAGTGACTACTTCTTGTTCCATGACCAGAGCCTGCTCGGGGCCCACCAGCGTGGGCGTCCCCTCTCTACAGTGTGCAGGACCCACTGAGACACATTTGGCAGTAGTTTCTACGCTGCCAAAAAGTCTACTAAGGGAATCAGTCTCTCGAGACTGATCTCTGGTGTAATGCGTGCAGCCAAGTCGGTGCCCTGTAACGGCGAACCGGCGGGGAACACCCAAACATGCTGCTCTAGAGACCTCTGCGGAGGTGGCGAGCCTCTTAGCACCGCTACGTTGCCGGGCGGTAACTGAGAGTGGCGCTCACGGGAGACCGCTGTGCCCTGTAACTCCGGCAGGGTTAACAGACCGATCTCCTGAGGGCACTGAGGCAAGACGGACACCGTGTAATGCGGTGTAACCCGCTGCACCCCAGAGGGGACTGCCCTCATGAGTCCTGGGCCAGTGGCGTCAGGACTTTTTGGCCGAGGACCTCTTAGTCTTAAGTACGGTCCGTAGATCCGGCTTAGACTTCGAGGCCCCCGACCTAGAGCGTCGCCTCGACCCACTGTCACGACACGGGGGAGTAGGTGAGGTCACGCTCTGTTTTTCTTTATTTATTTTTATTTTTTTTGTTTTTGGGTTGTTGAGCTAATGTTAATTACTGTTTTCATGTTTGCAATAGTCTAGAGCGAATGCAGCAACGGACTGAATATCTGTAATAAGAAAAAAGCTATGAAAATTTTAAGCAATTTAAAGCATTCAAAACAATTTAGAGACATGGGTCCCTAAAGCATGCTATCGTGCTAATATGTTATAATGCTATGGTATTGATTGTACCACAAACATGTTTCTTGAGACTTTGAAATGTCCATGTTTGAGCTATACTTCAGGCTGCACATGCTAGTAAATTGCTGTTCGCAATATCTGCAGTATCTTGTGCAACCATTACATTCAATGTAGTGAGTGCCTTTTGGAAATAAACTCAGTTGAACAAAAATGGTTTGTTTGCCTTTTTCTCTTTCTACTTTCCATTTTCATAAATGTCCTGAGGCAGTGTTAGGACACTGTTAGAACTTTTCAAATATATAGTTTCTTTGCTTAAAGGTCAACTTGAAATGTAAGAATCCACAAAAAACATCAACAACTGAAAGAACACTCAACGTGCTATTTAAAAATCCTGAGGTAACATTCACTTTCAAATGTGTTTTCCAAGTGTAAGATCATCCTGCACTAAAATAGCAAATACTATGCAACCTTGATGGGCAAGAAATGCCTTTTAAAATAGGCCTTGAATGAAAATTTGCCAAACAGCATTGATCTAAATGTTCAATAACAGGTTAATGTAAAAAATATTTATATAACTATTTGATTGGCTAAATTGTTCACACGGCCCTTTAGTGCCATTACTGCAAGGGAAATTTAAATTCTATTGCAGGCCGTCACTTACATTATTGAGCTATGCAAAGCAACTCTTCTAAGCATTACCGATCGTGACATCTGAGTCAATAATAGTGAAGAAGCTGTAAATGGAGGTAAGTGTAGAAGTAATCTCATTTGGGAACATCTTGAAGGTTTTGTGTGTGTGTGCTTGTGTGTTTGTCTCCATTAATGTGCATCTTATATACTTAAATCTGGCTAACAGGACTAGGGTTAAAATGTCATGTGCCATATATATATATATATTTTTTTTAATTGTATATAACTATTTGATTGGCTAAATTGTTCACACGGCCCTTTAGTGCCATTACTGCAAGGGAAATTTAAATTCTATTGCAGGCCGTCACTTACATTATTGAGCTATGCAAAGCAACTCTTCTAAGCATTACCGATCGTGACATCTGAGTCAATAATAGTGAAGAAGCTGTAAATGGAGGTAAGTGTAGAAGTAATCTCATTTGGGAACATCTTGAAGGTTTTGTGTGTGTGTGCTTGTGTGTTTGTCTCCATTAATGTGCATCTTATATACTTAAATCTGGCTAACAGGACTAGGGTTAAAATGTCATGTGCCATATATATATATATTTTTTTTAATTACACCATTAATAGAATTTAAAAAAAGAAACACTTAGATTGCATAGACTTTCGAGAACAATTTTAAAAAGGGTAATATAAAACATATGGTTACAGGAATGCACTTGCAATGAGGGTCTATAGGGAAACTATTCAACACCAGAATACCAGAATACATATTATATAAAACTGTATAAAATAGGAGGTCCTTTCTCAGGGGAATTCACCAGGTAGGGGCAGACGCCATGAGCATGAGCTCTGAAAACCAAATCTAGTTGGGCCAAAAGGGGGCAACCATCAAAACTTCTTTGTCCTCCCTGATCTTGCACAGGATCTGTGCAATGAGGCTCACTGGAGGAAACATGTTTTTGCGTAGACCCTGGGGCCAGCTGTGCGCCAGTGCATCCGTGCCGAGATGACTATGGAAGCATATAGGTAGCGAAATTCAATTTGAAATGCAATATGCAAAATGGCAATGCAATATTCAAAATGGCAATGTATTTCTGTATTTAAATTTCCATTTTCCATTACCCATACGTGCAAAGTTTGTTGCAAAAGTAAAATGAAAATTAAATTTTATAATTTACATTTGCCATTTCCAACAGTAATCTTAATATGTAAATTAGATGCACATTTGAACGCTTTATAAGTTGCGAAATGAAAATTAAAATATATAACAAAAATTGATTTGATATGTGTAACATGTTCAAGCAGAAATGGTTGCAAAATGATCATTTAAATGCTATTTGTCCTAAATGCATTTAGACTAACAGCTAGAACATTTAGGATTGCATTTTCATCATGACGCCGTGTATGGCAAGTCGTTTTGACTTTTATTCATTCTCAGGATATGAATTCTTGATATCAACAATTAATTAACATTGTTACTAGTGGAAATGTAGATGCTGATATCAAAAATAGCATTTGTTACTAGTAGAAATCTAATTCCTGATATCAAGAATTAACATTTTAACTAGTGAAAATGTAATTGTTGATATCAAGAATTCATATCATGAGAATGAATAAAAGTCAAAACGGCTTGCCATACGCCGTGGGATATGTGTAGCAAAATTCAATTTGAAAATGCATTCCGAGCTAACCACGCCCACCCTCTGTCACTCATTGCTTCAAGGCGGGGATTGGCGGAAGTGTGGTACGTTTGGATTGTTTGAAACATGGTGGCTGGAGATCTGATAAGATCGTTGAATTCACTGGCAGATGAAGTGGAGCGTGAACAGAAATATATGAAGCGTATTCCATGCTAAAATCAAACGTTCGAACGACCGACCGATCGAACGTCTAACCGTCGACCGAACATCTACCGAACGTCTTGAGATTTGAGCGTCTTACACTGCGAGTGACCCACGTGACGTCAGCGTCTTGAAATTAGCTGTTTTTTAAACATTTAAGAGCAATGATTGACGGAGGGTGGGCGTGGTCAGCTCGGAATGCATTTTCAAATTGAATTTTGCTACACATATCCCACGGCGTCATGATGAAAATGCAATCCTAAGTGTTCTAACTGTTAGTCTAAATGCATTTAGGACAAATAGCATTTAAATTATAATTTTGCTACCATTTCTGCTTGAACATGTTACACATCAAATCAATTTGTGTTATACATTTTCATTTTCATTTCGCAACTTATAAAGCGTTCAAATGTGCATGCAATTTACATATTAAGACTACTGTTGGAAATGGCAAATGTAAATTATAAAATTTAATTTTCATTTGACTTTTGCACCAAACTTTGCACGTATGGGTAATGGAAAATGTAAATTTAAATACAAAAATACAATGCCATTTTGAATATTGCATTGCCATTTTGCATATTGCATTTTAAATTGAATTTCGCTACCTATATGCATCCATAGATGAGCCTCGGTCAGGGAGTACCACAGGGTGCAATGGGATGATTCTTGGAAGGCAAATATGTCCACCTGAGCCTCACTGAATCGACTCCATATCAGCTGGACCATCTGGGGATGGTGTCACCATTCTCCACGGAGCATGACCCATCGCAAAAGTGCATCAGCTGCACGATTCAGGTCGCCCGACTCCAAAAGGAGGATATGGTGAGTTGAGACATGCGACTAGAGCGTATCTCGCCCAGACAATTTATATACGCCACTGTCGTGGTGTTGTCCATTCGGACTAACACATGCTTGCACTGAATCAATGGCCGAAGCCTCCTCAGGGCCAGTAGCACAGCCAGTTACTCCAGGCAGTTGATGTGCCAATGTTGGCGAGGTCCTATCCATGATCCCGAAACTGCATGCCCATTGCACACGGTGCCCCAGCCTGTCTTGAAGGTGTCAGTTGTGACAACAACATGCCTGGATAATGCCTAAGGGAACTCCTGCCCATAGAAACACAAGGTCCGACCAAGGGCTGAAGAGGCGGTGGCAGATTGGCGTGATAGCCACACGATTTGTGCTGTGGCACTATGCTCATCTCGGGACTCGATTCTGAAGCCAATGCTGTAGTGGTCTCATATGCATCAAACCGAGTAATCCATTTGCCCCAGGAGACTCTGAAAGTATTTCAGTGGAACCGCAGTCTTGTGTTTGAACAAACTCAAGCAATTCAGCATTGACTGAGCACGGTCTTGAGAGAGACATACTATCATGGTGACTGAGTCCAACACCACACTGAGAAAAGAGATGCTCTGCACCGGGGGGCTTGCTCTTCTCCCAGTTGACCTGAAGTCCCAACCGGGCCAGGTGCGAAAGGACCTGCTCCCTGTGTTTGCAAACCAACTCCCGGGACTGAGCTAGATTTAATTTAATTATTTGCGTAAGTAGATACAAAGTCAATGCAAAGATGCCAATAGGTTGGGTTGGGCGCAAACGCATCATATACTCAATCGCGTCTTCCGTGCAAGTTGAGAAATTTAAACTAGAGCGGAAAATTCGCATGACGCGTTGTCACGCAAGCCAATCAGTGAAGTGCCTATTGACATGACCAGTTTGACACGTCTGGTTGTATCAGAAAATGGAGGAGAGCATACGCAATGATTTTATTCACGTGAGTGACACGAAATACATCCCGTGAGTAATAATGCAATGAGAATATTCGCTTCGCATTTGGTGTGCACACAGCATAAAACAGTGACAGCTAGAGTAACACTGTTGTTGAATGTAATAGAAAAAATTCACACTTTGGTGGTGCGCCGCCTTATCATCCTAATGAAGAAACCGCCCCTTTGAAATACCGCATGACGCGTTGTCACGCAAGCCAATCAGTGAAGTGCCTATTGACATGACCAGTTTGACACGTCTGGTTGTATCAGAAAATGGAGGAGAGCATACGCAATGATTTTATTCACGTGAGTGACACGAAATACATCCCGTGAGTAATAATGCAATGAGAATATTCGCTTCGCATTTGGTGTGCACACAGCATAAAACAGTGACAGCTAGAGTAACACTGTTGTTGAATGTAATAGAAAAAATCCCTCCCTTTCACACTTTGGTGGTGCGCCGCCTTATCACCCTAATGAAGAAACCGCCCCTTTGAAATATGGGCGCAAACGCATCATATACTCAATCGCGTCTTCCGTGCAAGTTGAGAAATTTAAACTAGAGCGGAAAATTCGCATGACGCGTTGTCACGCAAGCCAATCAGTGAAGTGCCTATTGACATGACCAGTTTGACACGTCTGGTTGTATCAGAAAATGGAGGAGAGCATACGCAATGATTTTATTCACGTGAGTGACACGAAATACATCCCGTGAGTAATAATGCAATGAGAATATTCGCTTCGCATTTGGTGTGCACACAGCATAAAACAGTGACAGCTAGAGTAACACTGTTGTTGAATGTAATAGAAAAAATTCACACTTTGGTGGTGCGCCGCCTTATCATCCTAATGAAGAAACCGCCCCTTTGAAATACTTAATAAATGTATTTGGCTTTGAATTAAGCTGATTAATTTATCTGCTATAAAGTTGTCTAAAACGCTAACGTTCACAACTCATGTTCACAACTCACGATGGGGAGATACCCCTAACAATGTAAAGTGCTTTGAGTGCCTAGAAAAGCGTTATATAAATGTAATGAATTATTATGAATTAATTATAACTCCTATCGTCATATTATACACTATTACCCTAAAATCCTTCACAGTATGCAGTAATATAACAACTTTCCCCACGCTTTATGGAAATATAAACATCTTACATGTGTAACAGTGATGTGTTCAGCGTGTGCTTTGGTCTTCTCACTAACATTTGTACATATGATGGTGGGTTTCACTAGTTGGTGATACTTAATAATTGTTGAACTTCCATAATCTAGTTCTGTCATTTAAAGAGTTAAAAAAAAACTTTACATTTATGTTGAAGTTATTTGAAGTCACAAACATATTTTATTTATATATAAATTAGTCATATTTGTCACTGTATCAATCCTCTACTTCCCATGATTTCCACACAGGTTAAGGTCCCGTCTCTGACTTGTGAGTTGACTAATCATAACGCAGAATTTTGGGGTTCCACCCAGTGTCCAATCAATGCCATTTTATGGGATTACACCCCATGACATTTATGAACTGTTAAATGTCTTATCATCACCTTGGAATAAGGTTACATCTGCATTCTGAGCAGTTTCGAAATATTGAGCTTCAAATTTGTTTTGCATTCCATATAGTGATATGGGGAGGAAGTCTCTTTCATATATCAGTCCCAAAATATACACAACTTAAAAAAATAACAAAAAAAACTATGTAAATACGTTGTCACAGAATAAGAATATGTGAATAACCCAATTTTGATAAAAATGGCAGAACCTTATAATTCCAATGTGATCTTATGCCTGCTTTAGCTACATTTACATTTTCCTGGCTAATTTTTGGTAGGCTGCATTTTAAAGTTATTGTATTTGTCTAGGAATATATAAATGCTTCTCTCACAAACAGGTGCAGTTTGCAGACATTATTGTATTTGTCTATGAATATATAAAAGTGTAATGTGGGGTTTGGTGTTTGGGTTTTGTTTCATGTTTTCATGTCTTTTATTTTGTAATTGTTTCACCCTGTTAGTGTCATGCTTCCCTTGCCCTCATATATCTCTGCCTTGTGTATGTGTCATGTTCTGATTGGTTGTCCTAGTCATGTGTCTTGTTTCCCATTGGTTTGTTCTTGCCATGTGACCCTCTTGTCTGCTATAAGTAGCCCTCATGTTGCTTTGGTCGTGTATTGAAGTTGTAACCCGCTGTCGGTCTAGTCTGTTCATGTCTAGTTAAGTCTGTTCATGCCTCGTCAAGTCAAGTCAAGTCTGTGTCTCGGTTTATGTTTGGATGTTTGGATCACGTCTGTAAATAAACTGCACATGGGTTCTTCACTACGCTCGCCTTCAGTGGACTGATTCATTACAGAATACATGACCACCACAATGAACCCAGCAGTTTCACGCCTCCTCTGCCATTTTAATGATGTGGCCCTTAAGGACATATTTCGGGTGGGTCTTAATGAACCCATTTGCTCCCAGCTTCCTGGGGGAAAGGTTCACTGGTCCCTTGCTGAGTATATAGACTTTGCTCTGCGGTTGAGTGGATCTGCTTTCACTGTCGGTGTTGTGGAGAAGGAACACGGCACTAAACCAGAGCCAGAGTCTGCTCACGTCACGTCTGCCAAGCCTAAGCCTGTTCACGTCATGCCTGCCAAGCCAAAGCCTGTCCACATCATGTCTGCCAAGCCACAGCCTTCTCACGTCATGTCTGCCAAGCCACAGTCTGCTCACGTCACATCTGCTACACCAAAGCCTGCTAACGTCTTGCCTGCCAAGCCAGAGCCTGCTAACGCCATGTCTGCTACTCCAGGACCTGCTCAAATCTTGCCAGTTAAGTCGAAGTTTACTCATGTCATGTGTATTAAGTCAAAGCCTGATCACATCATGTCTGCCAAGCCAGAGTCTGCTAACGTCATGGCTGCTACTCCAGGGCCTGCTCACGTCATGCTGGCCACTCAAGAGATTCTTCACAACATGATTGCCATTCAAGAGCTTCAACGCAAGATGGCCGCCACACAAGAGTCTCTTCGCAAAATGGCTGCCCTTCTAGAGTCTCGTAAGGACTGACAAGAATGAAAATAAGACCAAGTGGTGTAATGAATATGCTAATTAGCGTATGACTAAAGAGACATTTCAAGACGTCTGCTTTGCATGGACTCAGTGTGACAGGGAGGCAGCGTCACACTCGCATATAAATTTTAGGATGGAGAGATTTTGGATATTAGTTTAAACAGTCACTCAGAAAACACAGATGTTTGTCAGGATGAAGAATGTAGTGGACGAGTTGGGAAATACTTTTTGAATGTCTGTTACAGTAATGATCAGTCAGAGCTGGAGCCAAATCAGAGAGTACCAACTTCATCATATTGATAGTAAAGTCAAAACTGATCAAACCATCAGCATTTGCTTTCTGGGTTTCTTTTAGTGATTGTGTTGATATTACATGCTGGACTGGAAACAACATAGACATTTTGATTAGTCTCCAACTGTAATGTGGGTTTTGGGTTTTGTTTTATGTTCATGTTTTCATGTCTTTTATTTTGTAATCGCTTCACCCTGTTTGTGTCATGCTTCCCTTGTCCTCATGCATTCATGCCATTGGTTCCTCTGTTCATTGTGTCATGTTCTAATTGGTTGTCTTAGTCATGTGTCTTGTTTCCCATTGGTTTGTTCTTGTCACGTGACCCTCATTGTCTGCTATAAGTAGCCCTCATGTTGCCATTGTTTTTTGTAGTGTATTGATGTTATACCCGCTGTCGGTGAGTCTAGTCTGTTATGCCTCGTCAAGTCTGTGTCTCTAGTCTTCGTCTGTTTGGATCACTCTAAATAAACTGCACTTGGGTTCTTCACTACGTTCGCCTTCAGTGGACTGATTCGTTACAGAATACACGACCCAACACAATGTACCCAGCAGTTTCACGCCTCCTCTGCCGTAGGTCAAGGAAACCGGGCCATAGAGGATTACGTGGAGGACTTTTGTGGACTTTGTCACCAGGTGGATTTTAATGATGTGGCCCTTAAGGACATATTTCGGGTGGGTCTTAATGAACCCATTTGCTCCCAGCTTCCTGGGGGAAAGGTTCACTGGTCCCTTGCTGAGTATATAGACTTTGCTCTGCGGTTGAGTGGATCTGCTTTCACTGTCGGTGTTGTGGAGAAGGAACACGGCACTAAACCAGAGCCAGAGTCTGCTCACGTCACGTCTGCCAAGCCTAAGCCTGTTCACGTCATGCCTGCCAAGCCAAAGCCTGTCCACATCATGTCTGCCAAGCCACAGCCTTCTCACGTCATGTCTGCCAAGCCACAGTCTGCTCACGTCACATCTGCTACACCAAAGCCTGCTAACGTCTTGTCTGCCAAGCCAGAGCCTGCTAACGCCATGTCTGCTACTCCAGGACCTGCTCAAATCTTGCCAGTTAAGTCGAAGTTTACTCATGTCATGTGTATTAAGTCAAAGCCTGATCACATCATGTCTGCCAAGCCAGAGTCTGCTAACGTCATGGCTGCTACTCCAGGGCCTGCTCACGTCATGCTGGCCACTCAAGAGATTCTTCACAACATGATTGCCATTCAAGAGCTTCAACGCAAGATGGCCGCCACACAAGAGTCTCTTCGCAAAATGGCTGCCCTTCTAGAGTCTCGTCATGTCTCAGCTGATCTTCAAGAGTCTCGTCATGTTGCAGCTGATCAGCCTGGGTCCCCGGCCAAGATGGCCGCCACGCCTGAGTCGGACGCGATGCTTGGGCCAAGACTGAAAAGACTGATAGCTAGCATGATGGACTTACCACTGATGTCGGTGAGAGCTGCAGGCATCCCGGTGATGTCAGCGCTCTCAAGCCCCGCCGTCTTAGAGGTCTTGCTCTACTTGCGCTATGCTGCCCTTAATGTAATGGCAGTCGCCATTTTGAGCGTGTGGGCTGCACATTGCACTCCAGAGGCCTCTCCTGTCCACGAGTCTGCCTCAGAGGACTCTTCTGTCCATGAATCTGCCTCGGAGGCCTCTCCTGTCTATGAATCTGCCCCAGAGGCCTCTCCTATCCATGAGTCTGCTCCAAAGGCCTCACCTGTCCTTGAATCCAATCCAGTGCCTCCAGAAGTGGTAGCTTCCGCTGCAGAACCCCCAGAGGTGGCGGCATCCGCTGCAGAACCTCCTGAGGTGGTAGCGTCTGCTTCCAAACTCACTGCCTGCCCTGTCACGGCCACAGAGGCTGTTTTTACGAACTCACAGACTGTCTTGTCACGGCCGCCACGGCTGAGTCCCCGGCCAAGATGGCTGCCATGTCTGAGCCTCTCCACGTCGCGACTATCCCCAAGTTTTCCCCTAAGGATTTTTTGGGGGAGGGCTATAGTAGCCAAGCTCCTGCAAATGTGGAGCTTGGGCCAAGACTCAAAGGACTGATTGCTAGTGTGATGGACCCACCTCTGATGTCGGTGCGAGCTGCAGGCATCCCGGCGACGTCAGCACTCTCAAGCCCCGCCATCTTAGAGGTCATGCCACACTCTGCTGCTCTTCCTGTAATGGCGGTCGCCATTTTGAGTGTGTGGGCTGCACACTGCGCTCCAGAGGCCTCTCCTATCCACGAGTCCGCTCCAAGGGCCTTTCCTGTGCCTCCAGAAGTGGTAGCTTCTGCTGCAGAACCTCCAGAGGGGGCGGCATCCGCTGCAGAACCTTCTGAGGTGGTGGCGTCCGCTTCCGTACTCACTGTCTGCCCTGTTACGGCCACGGAAGCCGTTCATGAACTCACTGTCTGTCCTGTTACGGCCACAGAGGCCATTCATGAACTCGCTGTCTGTCCTTTCACGGCCAAGGAGGCCATTCAAGAACTCTCTGCTTGTTCGGTCACAGGCAAGTGGTCTGTCCATGCCTCTGCACCGCCATGGCTTCCTGTTCTGCCTGCACCGCCATGGCTCCCCGCTCTGCCTGCCCCGCCATGGCTCCCTACTCTGCCTGTTCCGCTTCACTGGCCTGGCCCTCCATCCCTCCCCCAGTTCTGCCTCCACTCCACCACCCTCCTTGACTTGTTGGGTTTTGTTTTTGTTTGTTTGGGCGTCTGGAGCCGCCCTCAGAGGGGGGGATACGTAATGTGGTGTTTGGTGTTTGGGTTTTGTTTCATGCTCATGTTTTCATGTCTTTTATTTTGTAATTGCTTCACCCTGTTAGTCAAATCTTTTTAAATCAGGGACAGTAATTCCACTCTGTGTTATTATTTTTTTTTTTTAAATGCACAGCTTCTCAGCATGTTATGCATTTTGCCTAGAGGAAAACTGGGTAATACAAAATGTACTATAGCATACTGTAATATGGCTGAATGTGCTTTTTTCACAGCTTTTTTTTAATTTTTTTTATATAATTCCATTAATTTACTGTGTCTGTTTCAGGTTCAACATTTAAATATAGTTTTTAAGATGATTATTTTGTACTACGTTCCCTATTACATCAACTGCAATAGTAATTTGGCTCAATCAGGCTAATTGGAAATACATAGTTCTGCACTTTCCAGATCAAATTAACATTAGAGGCAGTAAAACACCAACAATTTTTGTTAGTTTTCACACAAATTATGATTACAGTAGCAGATTATTGATGAATAAATACTTATTTTCACATGGTTCCTTGCATATGAGTATTAACCTTACATGAATCTACACTGAACAAAATGATAAACGCAACACTTTTGTTTTTGCCCCCATTTTTCATGAGCTGAACTCAAAGATCTAAGACTTTTTCTATGTACACAAAAGGCCTATTTCTCTCAAATATTGTTCACAAATCTGTCTATGTAATCTGTCTCACTAATCTGTGTTAGTGAGCACTTCTCCTTTGCCGAGATAATGCATCCAACTCACAGGTGTGGCATATCAAGATGCTGATTATTATTGCACAGGTGTGCCCTAGGCTGGCCACAATAAAAGGCAGTTTTTATCACACAGCACAATGATCTGTACACAATTCCTGGAAGCTGAAAACATCTCAGTTCTTGCATAGCCGGCATACTTACCGCACATGTCACCCATTGAGCATGTCTGGGATGCTCTGGGTCGGCGTATACGACAGCGTGTACTAGTTCCTGCCAATATCCAGCAACTTCGCACAGCCATTGAAGAGGAGTGGACCAACATTCCACAGACCACAATCAACAACCTGATCAACTCTATGCGAAGGAGATGTGTTGCACTGCGTGAGGCAAATGGTGGTCACACCAGATACTGACTGATTTTCTGATCCCCCCGGACACCCCAATACAGTAAAACTGCACATTTTAGAGTGACCTTTTATTGTGGCCAGCCTAAGGCACACCTGTGCAATAATCATGCTGTCTAATCAGCATCTTGATATGCCACACCTGTGAAGTGGATGGATTATCTCGGCAAAGGAGAAGTGCTCACTAACACAGATTTAGACAGATTTGTGAAAATTTTTTGAGAGAAATAGGCCTTTTGTGTACATTGAAAAAGTCTTAGATCTTTGAGTTCAGCTCATGAAAAATGGGGGCAAAAACAAAAGTGTTGCATTTATAATTTTGTTCAGTGTA
>NW_015505553.1:971907-984940 GCF_001515645.1 Sinocyclocheilus grahami
CCCATGTTGCAAGGATCTGTACACAATTCCTGGAAGCTGAAAACATCTCAGTTCTTGCATAGCCAGCATACTCACCGCACATGTCACCCATTGAGCATGTCTGGGATGCTCTGGGTCGGCGTATACGACAGCGTGTACTAGTTCCTGCCAATATCCAGCAACTTCGCACAGCCATTGAAGAGGAGTGGACCAACATTCCACAGGCCACAATCAACAACCTGATCAACTCTATGCGAAGGAGATGTGTTGCACTGCGTGAGGCAAATGGTGGTCACACCAGATACTGACTGATTTTCTGATCCCCCCGGACACCCCAATACAGTAAAACTGCACATTTTAGAGTGACCTTTTATTGTGGCCAGCCTAAGGCACACCTGTGCAATAATCATGCTGTCTAATCAGCATCTTGATATGCCACACCTGTGAAGTGGATGGATTATCTCGGCAAAGGAGAAGTGCTCACTAACACAGATTTAGACAGATTTGTGAAAATTTTTTGAGAGAAATAGGCCTTTTGTGTACATTGAAAAAGTCTTAGATCTTTGAGTTCAGCTCATGATAATAGGGGGGCAAAAACAAAAGTGTTGCGTTTGTAATTTTGTTCAGTGTATATGTGCAGTACCTGGGGGTAGAATAACACTTTATGACCGCAACATCACTTTTACCATATTGCATGATTTTTTAAGTTTGCATCTCATAATCAGCCCCATATTGATGGATTTTCTGACATCGTAAACTTGCTCGGTACAGCATTACACTTGCAATGCACAGCATTGACAAAGAACCAGGGCAAAAACAGGGGTTTAAATAATCAGCTAACAAGAGGGATGAGCTAATAAATAACCATGACAACAAATGAGAGGTAACCATGGGAACAAACAAGGTAAGGCTAACAGGAACTGAACAAAGGAAGTGATCAAGGAAACAATAGGAACAAAAACACATCACAAAAACACAAGACAATACAGGCTGGGATCATGACATACCCCCCCTTCCATAAACTCCAAATCAACAGAAGTTCAGGTCCAGGAGGGAGGCGGATCAGGGGTAGGGATGGTGGGCCAGGCCCGTGTAGTGAAAGAGGGCCTGGAGACAGAGGTAGACCAGGGAGACAAGATGGAGCCAGTGGAGCAGGAGGCCATGGTGGAGCAGGCAGAGCTGAAGACCTGCACAACTGAGAAGAGGGGACAAGAGTTCCCCACGGCAGAGCAGAAGACCACCAAGGCAGAGTTGAAGACCACCAGAGCGGAGATGACGGAGCTGGGGACCACCGAGGTGGAGTAGATGGGACTGAAGACCCCTTCAGTAGAGCAAGCAGAGACTAGGACCACCACGGCAGAGCTGATACGGGACGAGACTCTGGAGTAGCGGTCATGACGGGACGAGACTCTTGAGTGGCAGCCATTTTGTAGAGAGGTTCAGGAGTGGAAGACACTACAAACACTTGGTTTTTGATCCTCAGTGTAGGGCATGCTGGAATCCGACATCTATCAAGCTCCTTGGCCACCAGAGCTTAAAAAAAATGTTTAGGGGTAGCGTCCTCATCGTCTGCCACTCCCATGGTAAATGGGGACCTGCTTAACAACAATGCATAGTCCAGAAATTCACTGAACGACCCTCAAGGAGCATCATGGATTAACTTGTCTTTAAGCAGGATGTTAAGCCTGTAACAGAAAAAAGTTAATGAGAGCATAATCTGGCAGATCAGAAACATTTGCAATGTCCAGGAAAATCTGAATGTGCTCCTCAAGGGTATGATTACCTTGGCACAGGTGGACTAACTCAACTGCTGGATCCATATTGGTCTAGTCTTCTGTTATGCCTGATGTTTCAAGGACAAAAACGAGAGGACCCAAATGCAGTTAACTTTATTGAAGTAATTAACAAGAACCAGGTTGACAGAAACCATGAGCAGGGAACCAAACACACAACATCCAGTAAACAGACAAGACTAGACAAAGAACCAGGGCAAACACAGGGGTTTAAATACACAGGTAACATGGTAAAAAGAGGGGGGAGCTAATGAATAACCATGACAACAAATGAAGGGTAAACGTGGGAACAAACAAGGCGAGGTAAACAGGGATAGAGTGACCTTTTATTGTGGCCAGCCTAAGGCACACCTGTGCAATAATCATGCTGTCTAATCAGCATCTTGATATGCCACACCTGTGAAGTGGATGGATTATCTCGGCAAAGGAGAAGTGCTCACTAACACAGATTTAGACAGATTTGTGAAAATTTTTTGAGAGAAATAGGCCTTTTGTGTACATTGAAAAAGTCTTAGATCTTTGAGTTCAGCTCATGATAATAGGGGGGCAAAAACAAAAGTGTTGCGTTTGTAATTTTGTTCAGTGTATATGTGCAGTACCTGGGGGTAGAATAACACTTTATGACCGCAACATCACTTTTACCATATTGCATGATTTTTTAAGTTTGCATCTCATAATCAGCCCCATATTGATGGATTTTCTGACATCGTAAACTTGCTCGGTACAGCATTACACTTGCAATGCACAGCATTGACAAAGAACCAGGGCAAAAACAGGGGTTTAAATAATCAGCTAACAAGAGGGATGAGCTAATAAATAACCATGACAACAAATGAGAGGTAACCATGGGAACAAACAAGGTAAGGCTAACAGGAACTGAACAAAGGAAGTGATCAAGGAAACAATAGGAACAAAAACACATCACAAAAACACAAGACAATACAGGCTGGGATCATGACATACCCCCCCTTCCATAAACTCCAAATCAACAGA
This sequence comes from Sinocyclocheilus grahami, assembly GCF_001515645.1. Classification (NCBI taxonomy): domain Eukaryota; kingdom Metazoa; phylum Chordata; class Actinopteri; order Cypriniformes; family Cyprinidae; genus Sinocyclocheilus; species Sinocyclocheilus grahami. Next base: position 974,673 of record NW_015505553.1, read on the forward strand.
AGTTCAGGTCCAGGAGGGAGGCGGATCAGGGGTAGGGATGGTGGGCCAGGCCCGTGTAGTGAAAGAGGGCCTGGAGACAGAGGTAGACCAGGGAGACAAGATGGAGCCAGTGGAGCAGGAGGCCATGGTGGAGCAGGCAGAGCTGAAGACCTGCACAACTGAGAAGAGGGGACAAGAGTTCCCCACGGCAGAGCAGAAGACCACCAAGGCAGAGTTGAAGACCACCAGAGCGGAGATGACGGAGCTGGGGACCACCGAGGTGGAGTAGATGGGACTGAAGACCCCTTCAGTAGAGCAAGCAGAGACTAGGACCACCACGGCAGAGCTGATACGGGACGAGACTCTGGAGTAGCGGTCATGACGGGACGAGACTCTTGAGTGGCAGCCATTTTGTAGAGAGGTTCAGGAGTGGAAGACACTACAAACACTTGGTTTTTGATCCTCAGTGTAGGGCATGCTGGAATCCGACATCTATCAAGCTCCTTGGCCACCAGAGCTTAAAAAAAATGTTTAGGGGTAGCGTCCTCATCGTCTGCCACTCCCATGGTAAATGGGGACCTGCTTAACAACAATGCATAGTCCAGAAATTCACTGAACGACCCTCAAGGAGCATCATGGATTAACTTGTCTTTAAGCAGGATGTTAAGCCTGTAACAGAAAAAAGTTAATGAGAGCATAATCTGGCAGATCAGAAACATTTGCAATGTCCAGGAAAATCTGAATGTGCTCCTCAAGGGTATGATTACCTTGGCACAGGTGGACTAACTCAACTGCTGGATCCATATTGGTCTAGTCTTCTGTTATGCCTGATGTTTCAAGGACAAAAACGAGAGGACCCAAATGCAGTTAACTTTATTGAAGTAATTAACAAGAACCAGGTTGACAGAAACCATGAGCAGGGAACCAAACACACAACATCCAGTAAACGGACTAACTCAACTGCTGGATCCATATTGGTCTAGTCTTCTGTTATGCCTGATGTTTCAAGGACAAAAACGAGAGGACCCAAATGCAGTTAACTTTATTGAAGTAATTAACAAGAACCAGGTTGACAGAAACCATGAGCAGGGAACCAAACACACAACATCCAGTAAACAGACAAGACTAGACAAAGAACCAGGGCAAACACAGGGGTTTAAATACACAGGTAACATGGTAAAAAGAGGGGGGAGCTAATGAATAACCATGACAACAAATGAAGGGTAAACGTGGGAACAAACAAGGCGAGGTAAACAGGGACAGGAACTGAACAAAAACACATTACAAAACAAGAGCCCTAAAAACAAGAAAGGGGAACACAGGCTGGGGTCATGACAACCAGACATTTAATCTCTGAACTGCTGTAGTATGTGCATTAACCAGGATATTAAAATGTTGCCACAGTCACATTTAACAGTTTGGGAGAAATTAAACACACTATTTTGCATGAGGCACTGGACATTTCTCTTTGAAAATGCCTTGAAACGTATTCAAAGAAATGCAATAACATTTTGCAGAGGAGAACTGGCCCCCCAGCTGAGCCTAGTTTCTCCCAAGGTTTTTTTCTCCATTTCTGTCACAATGGAGTTTTGGTTTCTTGCCACTGTCGCCTTTGGCTTGCTTAGTTGGGGACGCTTAAATTCTGGCAATATTGTTGACTTGATTGCACAGACACTTTGTGAAGAGAGCTTAACTGGATGATGACAGCAAATCAACATTGACTTTAACTGAACAATTTACTGTTTTGCTATTGTCCTCTTGCATTATTGAAAACTATTTTCCTGTTTGACACTGTAAAGCTGCTTTGACACGATCTGTATTTTGCAAAAATGTACTCACAGGTGTGTTATTATTATAATTATTTGTTGTTGTTGTTGTTTTTAATGACACTGGGCTGTTAAACAATACCATTGCTTGTAGTGCCTCTTGTGGATGGTCACTTGAAAAGTGCAGAGAAATGTACCTGAATCAACATATTTCATGATTTGCAGAAATGTAGCCAGAGTCATGTATTTCCGATGAGTCTGGGTTGCATTTGCTTCTAAAAAGAGTCTAAATATGGAACAGCACTCTAGAAGGGATTTAGCCTTGAAGTAAACCTTGACAAGCTCAGGCAGCTCTGTCCGCTAGTTTGTCATGAGACTTCTTGGCTCATGCTGCAGCCAATGAGATTGTACAGACCCAAAAGAAAGATAAAGATATTTCTCAGGAAGTTGAATCATGGGAGCAGCAGAATCCAGAACAGCCTTTTTTGGCCATTTCATTGTTTATTTAATACAATTTTACTTTTTATTAGCAAGTAAAAGTACATGTTTTGAACTAATTATTGAAGAATGTTATCCTGTTTATAGTATATGCACACAATTTGTTGAATTTGAAAATTCTTGGCTTTAATAATGTACAAATTATTATAATTGTTTTTATAAAATCTAAAAACAGTCAATTCAATAAGAAAAAAGATTTGAAGACTGTCTAGTAAAAAAAAAAAAGACTTCAAAGGGGAGAATGCTGTCGTCAGCAGGATGAACAGACGGAGGGTGATGACTTTGCCAACGAGCCAAGCGCCCGGACGCAATGGGAAACATGATGTAGGAATGGAGGACAGAGGGAAGGAGGGATGAAGAGCTAGCAGAGAGTACAACTAGTTCTAGAGTAGAAATAGTGAAGAAGTGATTGCTGGAGAGATGTGGAGAACTACCCACAGGTTCTTGACTTAATGTGATGTAGATTATGTGATGAAAATGAGAGGATCTGATGTGGAAAAACAGAAAAAAGAAAAGTTTGTGCTAGTGGGCAGCCCTTTTTCCCTCTCTCCAGTAAAATGTGGAAATTGTCATGATGTGAAATATAGGGTAACCTTCAAAAATGATCATGAGTCATGTAATGGTCAGGAATTGTATAATGCCCTTTAATTTGGTCACCAATTATTGTTTCACAAAGTGGTGCATAAAATCTTCTGCAGCTCAAACAGTAAAGCATGCCGTTTTGAACACCAAGGCCACGGGTTTGATTCCAATTTATAATCCAATAATATGTGTACCTTGAAGAAGTGACATTGTAATTATTGTGCATATAGTTTTCATGTCCTATGAGAAAGTACATGAAGTATTTATATTTTAAAAATGTATTTGTCATTCTGAAGTTGATTGAAATGATCTAGTGAAATCAAAAATCTGATTAAAAAGGTGGAAAATAAATGGTGGCCAACCATAGTTTCTAAAACCAAAGAAATATGTATATTTTAACCTAAAACCATGATTTTGGAAAATGTCTATGACCATTTGTCAACTACCGTATTTAAAGAAACACTGTTGAATTGTGCAGTATTTTCTGGGCCACTTGATATTAATGATGTCAAAATGTCTTCAGATGCAGGTGGATTTTAAATATCACATCATGCATGCATGTTAGAGGGATATGTTTAGCCTTTGGGGTAAAGATTCATTTTCATATGCAATTAAAATTGAAGTCCTTAAAGACCAGGCATTGAATTAAAAGATCAGTAAAAGCCTGCCATCTGTTTACCCTCAAGTCATTCTATCACATCTGTGGAACACAAAATGTCCAAATAATAACATTAAACATATTATTAAAGTAGTTCATCCAATTTATGTTCCTGATTTCAAGTCCTCTGAAGTCATATGAGAGTTTTGTGTGAGGAACAGACCAAAATATGAACTGAAAATCTTTTTGTGCTTGGCCAGGTTTGAGGACATGTCTGCAGAAAAAAAAGAAAGTCCAACCTGATCTCATGAGAAAACTTGAAGGATACGTTTGACGGATTTCAACCAGCATTTGTTTCAATATGAAAATGTTTTTCTCCATGTTACCCAGAAGCCAGAAATCCCTGTTTATTTGTCAACAAAAAGTGTCATTTTACATCATCCGGCAGACTTTTGACAGCTTTTGGACTTTTGTTAAAAGTAAAGATCTGACTTCCACATTTGTATATCCCCACGCAAAGTTGGATCGACTTTGACAGAACTGAATGCCAAAACCACCTAATTTTATTATAAGCCCACCCAATGGTACATTTTATGAGTTGGAATTTTTGGATGAATTTGTACAGTTTGATTCATTGATAAAAACAAACAAACAACAACAACAAAACTAAGCATGAGAGTCCAAACCTAACCATCTGTGGAGTGTAAGAAGATTGTATGAAAACTTTTTGATAACTTTTTTTGATAATCATACAAATTCACATGAATTTGGTACTAATTCGTCAAAAATTAAAATAGTTACAAACTGCTATGAGAGTGTGTTGGAAATGTAACATTTAAATGAGGCGGAGTAAATTATAACTGAAGTTTAATTTGTAGTTGAACTATTTACATAATTTATTGTATTCTTCATATCATAAATTACATGGTGTAGCGTCTGGACCCTTGACATGTAGTTGCAAAGTTACTTACTGTTAGTAGAATGTTGAAAGTGGACTATCGAAATAAAGTGTTACCTATATTCTTTACAGGTTTAATTTTAACTCTCCCTTCAGGTACGAGTTTAGATGTTGCTGTTGCTTTAAACACATTCAATGTGTTACATCAACAAGTATGTACATTCCCCACTGCTTCTGCAGAGGAACATCCACGGTGTTGATTAGCCTTTAGGAAAACAGGATGTTTCATTAGCGCTGTGTCAGGGGCTGGCGTCTGGTGTTCTCCCTCTCACCACCAGAGGTCGCCATCTCCCATCCTCCCGGACTCTTTCTCCGTCACCTTGCCACCTGTGACTCACACTCTCTGTCAGTGACAGTGAGACAAACAAAAGCCAGGAGTGAGAGCTGATTGGAAGAGTATTATTAACCTTGCATGAATCTAGATATGCAGTCCCTGGGGGAAGAATAAGAGATGAGGGAACGTCTACATCATGTAGAGAGTGAAGAACGACAGTGAAAATAAACAGAAATCAAGCACACTGTTGTTCACTGTTTATCTTTGATCTCATGGCTGCATCAAAAAAAGGGGGGGGGGGGCATTTGATGGAGCCCCTCATATTAGACATAACAACTAATTATACAGTTTATCACTACTGATTCAACAAATGTCTGGGTTGCAGTTACCGTGGTAACATGTGCTGGAGTCTGGTTGGTTGGCAGTTATATTAAAGGTGAGCTGCGGACACGCGAGTCAAACAAACTTCACAGTGAACTTCTGGGCTGCTTCTTTTGTGCAATAATTTTGCTATAGTTTCGTGCAATGGCGAAAAAATTCCTCAGTCAAATTTCGCTCATGTTTCAGTTAGTCACACAAACTCACCCGCTGACCAAAAAAATTGAAATGTACTTCAGTGTGAGCTGTGCTTTATATATATAGTTAGGGCTGGTTTACACACAAGAAGTTTATCTATTATAAACACGCTCTAGCAGCAAGGTGATGCACTGAATCTCAGAAATGTTGACCACAATTGTATTATGATAGTGTAATAACTAATAAGTAGGCTATAAATTAGTTATTATGAGTGAACCATCAGACAGAATAAGGCATTTCTCATAAATTACTTAAAACAAGAAGTCAGTGTTTTACAACAGTTGTAATGATTATAAAATGCAATTATTGTGATTATCTAATTATTATTTGTAGGTTTTTTTCTTTCTTATTTCCACAATGTCTAAATGAAACATGCAGTAGCATGCAATACAAAACGTCTTATATGGATGATTACTACTTCATAAAAAGTGAATAATAACCACCATTTGAATGGCATGTATTAGCAAGGTCACATGCAAAAAGTCCTTTTGAGCACTAGGTGGCACTATAAAAGCTGTAATATCAGGCTGAGTTTGATTACAGGAGAAAGGAAGGAATGCTAGGAAAATGGAATGACGTCAGTGGCTCCACTGGAGTCAGACAGATTAACTCACACCGCTTGGCTGGTCCATGACGATGGATGTGGCCTGCCGCTTTCTCAGGGCCAACTGCTGTTATTTTACTGAACACACTCCCAAATTGGGTTACAATTGATTGGGCTCGTGATGCATTTCCATGCAGTGTATTTCCTTTAACAAATACAGTGGATGCATATTAATGAATGACTCAGTTTGACCAGTGACTGGATAATAAAAGTGCTCTTGTGTACACTCAAGTAATAAGCCCTCAGCTAGAACTCTGTCCTCTCTTACCAGAATATAATTCATGTATTTAATGAATGTATAGGTCTCATTAAAGATGTTTAGAAGTAATTTTGTCTTTGCTCTTCCCAGGCAAAATGCTAATTTGCCCATTAGAGGTCTCTTGTAAACAATTTGATGTATTTAGCTTTATGATGTAATTTCAAGATGAGAGTGTATTAGCAAGTTTTGTTATTGTCTGTGGTAATCTTAGTTTGTACTGATACAAAATGTACGAAGTTTATATTATGCTCAGATTTTTCATGTTCATATTATAAAATGACTTTGTGTTCTCCAGATCTCATATACACTACCATTCAAAAGATTGGGGTCTGTAAGATTTGTTAAAGGATTAGTTCACTTCCGGAATAAAAATTGACTAACCCCCATGTCATCCAAGATGTTCAAGTCTTTCTTTCTTCAGTTAATGTTTTTATTAAATATCTGTATTGATCATATCATCACATTATTTACTGCCATCTGCCATGCAAGCCACAGATTAAAGCTTAGCGAGCCCCATGAGGCTCGCGAGCTGCACAATAAGTAACACTGATCTAAAGAAACGATCTGTCATTTTCTAAAAAAATTAAAATGTATACACTTTTTAACCACAAATGCTGGTCTTGCACTAGCTCGAATTCAGGCATTACATAGTCACGTTGGAAATGTCACACGTGACGCAGGCAGAAGTACCGGCAAAGCGAACGCGCAAAGAAAGTCAAACGCACTTTACAAAAAAAGGTAAAACTGTCGGACGATTTTGAAGTTGGAGGAGAAAATGAGATGGAGTTTATTCCTACCCTACCTTTTTGAACCAAAATACACAGACGAAGAGCCATGCGTGACCTTTGCAACGTGATTATGTAATGTGTGAATTTGCAGATGCACATTGCGGAGCTAGTGCAAGACATGCATTTGTGGTTAAAAAGTATATACATTTTTTAAAAAATGTTTTAGAAAATGATCAATCGTTTCGCTAGGTAAGACTATGGTGGCCGAGAAGTGCTAAACAAATCACAATTCTGAAAACAAAATAACAAATTACAAACGCAAATGCATTTGTTCTGCACCTCTCGGCCACCGTATAAGACCCTTATTCCTCGATTGGGATCGTGTAGCTGCATTGAAACTACAATTTGGACCTTTAACCCGTTGATCCCCATTGAAGTCCACTATATGGAGAAAAATCCATGTTTTCTCAAAAATCTTAATTTATTTGCGACTGAAGACAGAAAAACATCTTGGATGACATGGAGGTGAGTACATTATCAGGACATTTTAAAGTGAACTAATACTAAGACATCTCCGACCAAGAATGCATTTATTTGATTAAAAAAAAAAGAATACAGTAAGAACTGTAATATTATGAAATATTATTACAATTTAAAATATCTGTTTTCTATTTGAATATACTTTAAAATGTAATTTGTTCCTGTGATGATAGCGCTGTTGTTGTTGTTTTTTTTACAATGTCACAGTGGGGTTCAAAAGTCTTTAACCATGTTTTTTAAATACATTGCTTTCATTACAAATTACTCTATCAGAATAACAATTTGAGTGAAAAATTACACTGAGAAATATATATTTAACATTTTAACGACAACAGCATTCAAACTGCCTTACTTACATGTGTAATTCAATTTTGAATCCTATATTTTCAGTGTGATAGATCCCGCTTTAAAAATGAAAACAACTGAAATTTTCTCTAGAGACACTATGCACTAAGTTTATAAACATTAAAGGATAAAACGTTTATGTTTTGCAGGAGAAAAGAAGTCACATAGAATTTGTTTTCTTGCACTGACCTCTAGTGGTCAACAGCACACACCTCTCTTTCCAGTTTACAACCATTTCGATCAACAGACATTGCATTATATATCATTCTCATATCAGTATAGTTTGCTTCTGTGGGGAGTTTGTCTTTTAATCTATTGATGCAATACAATTAGCATACAGACAAAAAACAGAGCAAGGTTTAAACTTGATTACTGAAGCCTCCAGATGCCAGTTACCCTTCTAAACGCAGTGTAACACAGTTGAAAAGACATTATCTAGCCAACTGACCAAGTAACTACTGTGTCCTAAGATATTTCAGAGAAGACAAAGCTGCTGCCCTACATGTAGATACATGCTAATGGCTGAGGAAGTCTGATGTCTGATTGCTAATGCCTAAAACAGCTCAGTTTAGAGGAAATAGTCATCTTCATGTGTCATATTCATTCATATTTCATCTGGAAGAAAGTCTCTCTGTCTGCTGGGTTTGTTTGTTGACCTTTTGGCCTGTTGATACTATACAGATGGCTGTTTAGCATTTTGAAAATAGCTTAACATTTATTTGTCATCTAAACTTTTGTCTTATGTCATCTCCAAAAGCTTTAAAAGTAGCAGCTAACACAATGGAGTCAATCACCAGCTCTTGGGATGAGCAATGACTTTGCTCTCTCTCTCTCTGAGGTGGGTAAAGCAGAGGGACCATGTTGCCCTTTCAGCTTTGAAATCAGAGGGAAAATGACCTTTATAATTATTCAGTGACCTTTATGTACTGGAGGCTAGATAGCTTTCATCACATTGACTACTGTAATCAATGTACACAACTTGGTTGTGTGGTACAAACTCAACGGTACAAACTCAACTGGACAAGGCTCTATACTCCCCAGTGGCTGTGACAGCCACACACACATGTGAAAAAGAACTGTGCTTAATTGTATCGAATGTGCACATATAGTGTACTTCAAAAAGCACACTTTAACCATACAGTCATGGGCATACATTTCAACTGACAGTTGAGTGGGACAATAAACAAAACATTTCTAAAGATCAATTTTTGAAGGGGACACAAAGTTTTGCCTTAATTAAGGACAAATTGCCTTAATATGGGTACTTTTTGTACTTACTTGGCGTTTTGGTGCACTGAAAAATCATCTTATGTCCGTTTTTCTTTTCTGTTATTTTATCTGGCCAACAACACAAAGCCATAGTTGTTTAAATATGAGTTAGGTTGATAGGTTCACCACACGGTCATATTATAATTATTAAATTATCTTGCGTGTCACGATTTCGGTTCATGGACTTCCGTTTATTCACCACCAGATGTCACACTTTCCATTACATTGACTCTCGCACTACACAAACTGTTGCATAGCACCTCGGACTACATTTCCCATCATTCTTTGCACAATTTGCACACTGCCCTGATTCCTTATATGTATAATTAAACTGTAACAAGGACACATTTTTATTTTATTTTATTTTACAGTCCTGTTCCATGTGTACATACTATGTACTTATTGTAGCAATTATAGTAACTGGGTAATACTAGGTACTAAAACTGAACCTATCCCTAAACCTAACCTTAACCCATGTAGTTACCTTATACTACCCAGTACTTGCTTGGGTAAGTACACTTTATGTACACTGTAAGTATATTTACTGTAAAATAAAGTGTAACCAATAATTCTGTACACTACTGGAAAAATATAAATAAAATCTTTGTTGTTTAAATCAACCATAAATGTGGCATATTTCAATGCTTTATTCAAAATGTTTAACCAGCTACATAAACACAACAGCACAGTGAGGTATTTCAGCAGTACAAAGTAATGATTTATTGCATTTACATGATTTATTACAGTATTTAATTTTATTTAATTATTTTTATTAACAACAAAAAGTACATATATTATAAATATACAATAAACACACACACACACATGAAATAATATACATTATTATATATTATATACATTATTATAAACAATATACATAACTGAGAAAAAAATACATAAATGAAAAAAAAAAGCACAGGCTAACAGTCTTTGTTTTTGAATCATTTCAAAATACTTTTTGGTAGGTTTTGGTTATTGAATTTGCTTAATGAAAATTAAAATGTAAACAGTAACAGTAAAATATAACAATAAAATACTTTCTTTCAGTTCACTAATAACATTAAAACCAAACACATCTTTAAACAACAAGTCCACAGATGTTCAGTAATACATTTACAAAAATCTTTTCAAAATATTTTAGTGCAAAATCATCAGTAATCATTCACATGCCACTTGAGTGAGCAAAAATATTCCATTAATTCCTCCATCCTCACATCTCATTATTTCCACACCTCAGCTAAGACAGAAGGAAAAGATGAGAGGAAAGGAAAACAGGATTGCACAATCAAACA
>NW_015505553.1:984963-987929 GCF_001515645.1 Sinocyclocheilus grahami
AATAAGAGATATATATATATATATATATATATATATATATATATATATGTATCCTTGTAATCAAATGGGTATCCTTTGTTTTGATTAGAAATTTTACACATTCTGTTAGATGTTTGATTCATGTTTGAAACTACATGTCAGCTAACTCTCATTAGAGTATTAGTAGTAGAGTGTTAAGTTTTGGTCAGGGTTAGTAGAATAAGTCGGCATGTACTTGCAAAGTTACTTACATTTACATTTACATTTAGTCATTTAGCAGACACTTTTATCCAAAGCGACTTACAAATGAGGACAATAAAAGCAGTCAAAACTAACAAAATATCAACAATATATAAGTGCAAATGACAAGTCTAGGTTAGCCTAATGCAGTACACGTAGCAAGATATATATATTATACACACACACATATACACATACACACACACACACACACACACACACACACAAAGAAAAACAAGTAGATAGAATAGAAAAAAATAGAAAGCTAGTGTTTTTTTTATAAAAAAGAAGATAAATAGATAAAGTAGAATTAAAATAGAATAGAAAGTACTAGAGTTAGAGGGTCAAATAAAGATGGAACAGATGTGTTTTTAGTCATTACTTGAAGATGGCTAAGGACTCAGCTGCTCGGATTGAGTTCGTAAGGTTATTCCACCAGGAGGGAACAGTTAATGTAAAAGTCTGTGAAAGTGATTTTGTGCCTCTTTGAGATGGCATAATAATACGTCATTCACTTTCAGAACGCAAGATTCTAGAGGGCACATAACTCTGAAGTGATGAATTTAGGTAAAGGGGTGCAGAGCCAGTGGTGGTTTTGTAGGCAAACATTAATGCCTTGAATTTTATGTGAGCAGCTACTGGTAGCCAGTGCAAATTGATGAACAGAGGTGTAACATGTATTCTTTTCGGCTCATTAAAGATTAATCTTGCAGCTGCATTTTGGATTAATTGTAGAGGTTTGATAGAAGTGGCTGGAAGACCTGCCAAGAGAGCATTGCAATAGCCCAGCCTGGATAGAACAAGAGCTTGAACAAGGAGTTGTGTTGCGTGTTCTGAAAGAAAGGGCCTGATCTTCCTAATGTTGTATAAAGCAAATCTGCAGGACTCTCTTCAAATGCAACTAAATAAATTTTTTTTTTAAAAACTGTATTTAAATACCTGTAACTTATATTGGGTTTCTTCTTTAGTTTGAAATTAAAGCAGGTTTCTGTAGTTTTAGCAATGTGGGCTGAGAAATTCAACTTATCATCAATCACAACTCTAAGGTTTCTAGCTGTTTTTGAAGGAGTTATGGTTGATGAGCCTAACTGGATGGTGACATTTTCATAAAGTGATGGTTTTGTTGAAACCACAAGCAGTTCTGTCTTAGCCAGGTTGAGTTGAAGGTAATGGTCCATCATCCAACAATAAATGTCTGTTAGATGCTCCAGCCTGCGATGCGAGCAGCTATCGTCGGATCATCAGGATGGAATGAGAGGTAGAGTTGAGTGTCATCAGCATAGCTTTGATATGAAAAGCCATGTTTCTGAATGACAGAACCTAGTGATGCCATGTAGACAGAGAATACTACTTATAGTCAGTAATTGCCTGTTAAGGGAACCATCAAAATAAAGTGTTGACAATCAAACCCTTGACCTCAACCAGTTAAGCTTCTTTCCCTCTTCATAATGATCTACACATCATGTGAGGTTTGATGGGTGGATATACAGCTCTCAGTGCCACCGGTGTTATTCTGTTATCTTTAGGACTATCACTGCACTTGCTGATAACAGTAACATTTAAGAGCACAGAGGAGTTGCTCTTCCGTCTAGAACACAAAAGACCCTGAAAAACTCCTTGAGCTCTCTTCCTGAAGTAGCTCCCTACAATGACATACAAGAAAGGGTTTATCGCGCTATTGCTATACCCTAAATAAGTAGCCAGCTGGTTGCCTATTTGCAATATGTGCTCCCAGAGACACCCAGAAAAGAACTGAAAGTAGTTAAGAGTTTCTAGGAACCGCAACAACTGAAATGGCGTCCAGCAGAGGAGAAACACGGCGAGGACTGTCAGAACCAGCCGAGCAGCCTTCCTCTCCATTTGAACTCTCGGTTGAATCACCAGACCACGTTTTTTAAGCGCTTTGACAATGTGAAAAGTACAAAGTGAAATAATTGGCAGCGGAACCAGGAACCCAATGAAGTTTTTCGTGAGGTTCCATTGGAGAACCCAGGCTGGATGAGGGTATGCTAGGTAACAGGCTTCCACCTCTACGAAGGGAACAAAACTTACTCTTCGGAAGAGCAAAGTTGGGAGGCTGAGCATGAATCCCACCGCCCAAATCATCACACAGATATGCTTGGCCCACTTGGGGCATCTGAACTTACTGGGATTCATGGGTTTGGCCAATGCAAGGTAGCGGTCCATGCTGACCAACACTAGGAAGAGTATGCTGCAGTAGTAGTTCATCGAAATGGCAGTGTTGATCACCTTGCAGAGCAGCTGACCAAAGTTCCACTGATAGCCTTGGGAGATGGTGACCGTCCAGAAGGGTAAACACAGGACCATAATGAGGTCTGCAGCTGCCAGGTTGCCCAGATACACATCAGCTACGGTGCACGGCTTCCGCTGGAGGCAGAACACGCAGAGAACCAGACTGTTGCCCACCACTCCCAGGATGCTGATAAGAGCCAGAAATGGAGGCTGGAGAGACGACAGCCATATCCAGGCGACTGTGTCATTGCAGAGGAGGTTTGATGAATTTAGTTCCATTGGGACACTGTGAAATATTAATTGATATTGTAAATTAGCATTCCATTTAAACTGTATTTAAAAATTATTTTAAATGTACACTGCAAAAAAAAAGTGTAAATAAAACAAAGAGTATGATTTACAAGAAAATACTACTTCAGTCTTTCAAAATATTAATTCAATGTGTTACTTGCTGCTTCTTTGTAATTAATTGAGAAATGTACAAGCAATTTCTG
>NW_015505553.1:987939-1000823 GCF_001515645.1 Sinocyclocheilus grahami
GTCTGTGAAAGTGATTTTGTGCCTCTTTGAGATGGCATAATAATATGTCATTCACTTTCAGAACGCAAGATTCTAGAGGGCACATAACGCTGAAGTGATGAATTTAGGTAAAGGGGTGCAGAGCCAGTGGTGGTTTTGTAGGCAAACATTAATGCCTTGAATTTTATGTGAGCAGCTACTGGTAGCCAGTGCAAATTGATGAACAGAGGTGTAACATGTATTCTTTTCGGCTCATTAAAGATTAATCTTGCAGCTGCATTTTGGATTAATTGTAGAGGTTTGATAGAAGTGGCTGGAAGACCTGCCAAGAGAGCATTGCAATAGCCCAGCCTGGATAGAACAAGAGCTTGAACAAGGAGTTGTGTTGCGTGTTCTGAAAGAAAGGGCCTGATCTTCCTAATGTTGTATAAAGCAAATCTGCAGGACTCTCTTCAAATGCAACTAAATAAAAAAATACCTGTAACTTATATTGGGTTTCTTCTTTAGTTTGAAATTAAAGCAGGTTTCTGTAGTTTTAGCAATGTGGGCTGAGAAATTCAACTTATCATCAATCACAACTCTAAGGTTTCTAGCTGTTTTTGAAGGAGTTATGGTTGATGAGCCTAACTGGATGGTGAAATTTTGATAAAGTGATGGTTTTGTTGAAACCACAAGCAGTTCTGTCTTAGCCAGGTTGAGTTGAAGGTAATGGTCCATCATCCAACAATAAATGTCTGTTAGATGCTCCAGCCTGCGATGCGAGCAGCTATCGTCGGATCATCAGGATGGAATGAGAGGTAGAGTTGAGTGTCATCAGCATAGCTTTGATATGAAAAGCCATGTTTCTGAATGACAGAACCTAGTGATGCCATGTAGACAGAGAATACTACTTATAGTCAGTAATTGCCTGTTAAGGGAACCATCAAAATAAAGTGTTGACAATCAAACCCTTGACCTCAACCAGTTAAGCTTCTTTCCCTCTTCATAATGATCTACACATCATGTGAGGTTTGATGGGTGGATATACAGCTCTCAGTGCCACCGGTGTTATTCTGTTATCTTTAGGACTATCACTGCACTTGCTGATAACAGTAACATTTAAGAGCACAGAGGAGTTGCTCTTCCGTCTAGAACACAAAAGACCCTGAAAAACTCCTTGAGCTCTCTTCCTGAAGTAGCTCCCTACAATTACATACAAGAAAGGGTTTATCGCGCTATTGCTATACCCTAAATAAGTAGCCAGCTGGTTGCCTATTTGCAATATGTGCTCCCAGAGACACCCAGAAAAGAACTGAAAGTAGTTAAGAGTTTCTAGGAACCGCAACAACTGAAATGGCGTCCAGCAGAGGAGAAACACGGCGAGGACCGTCAGAACCAGCCGAGCAGCCTTCCTCTCCATTTGAACTCTCGGTTGAATCACCAGACCACGTTTTTTAAGCGCTTTGACCATGTGAAAAGTACAAAGTGAAATAATTGGCAGCGGAACCAGGAACCCAATTAAGTTTTTCGTGAGGTTCCATTGGAGAACCCAGGCTGGATGAGGGTATGCTAGGTAACAGGCTTCCACCTCTACGAAGGGAACAAAACTTACTCTTCGGAAGAGCAAAGTTGGGAGGCTGAGCATGAATCCCACCGCCCAAATCATCACACAGATACGCTTGGCCCACTTGGGGCATCTGAACTTACTGGGATTCATGGGTTTGGCCAATGCAAGGTAGCGGTCCATGCTGACCAACACTAGGAAGAGTATGCTGCAGTAGTAGTTCATCGAAATGGCAGTGTTGATCACCTTGCAGAGCAGCTGACCAAAGTTCCACTGATAGCCTTGGGAGATGGTGACCGTCCAGAAGGGTAAACACAGGACCATAATGAGGTCTGCAGCTGCCAGGTTGCCCAGATACACATCAGCTATGGTGCACGGCTTCCGCTGGAGGCAGAACACGCAGAGAACCAGACTGTTGCCCACCACTCCCAGGATGCTGATAAGAGCCAGAAATGGAGGCTGGAGAGACGACAGCCATATCCAGGCGACTGTGTCATTGCAGAGGATGTTTGATGAATTTAGTTCCATTGGGACACTGTGAAATATTAATTGATATTGTAAATTAGCATTCCATTTAAACTGTATTTAAAAATTATTTTAAATGTACACTGCAAAAAAAAAGTGTAAATAAAACAAAGAGTATGATTTACAAGAAAATACTACTTCAGTCTTTCAAAATATGAATTCAATGTGTTACATGCTGCTTCTTTGTAATTAATTGAGAAATGTACAAGCAATTTCTGAGTTAAAATTGTTTCTACATATTTTTTTCCCCCAGTGCAGATTAAAAAAAGGCCAATAAAAATATACATAAGCAACTCATGGTTAAAAAAACTAAAACAGGATTTACTTTGAAACACTTTTCACTCCGAAATTTCTAATACATTTCACAATTAGAAAGAAATAGCATGTAACACATTAACGTTTATGAGAAATTTTGAAGTAGAAAGACTTTTTATTTTCTTGTAAAAGGTACAATAATCTTTGTTATTTAATTAATTGATTAATTCATTTTATTTATTTATTCCAAGCTTAATCCTTATGTTCAAGATTAAACCTGTCCTTTCTTCCTAAATTGATGAAGTTTCCTTCATGTTTGGCAAGTAAAATCAACCAAACTCTGAATACAACTCAAAGAATGAAGGGGAGTCATTTATTGGAATAGATCCGTCTGGCTGAGCAAAACCTGGAAATTCCAAGTATGTAAAAGGCAGAATATTAACAAAATGTGTTGCAAAAAAGTTAATCTCAGTTTTGGATTCGGATTTATACATGCATTTTTCAGATGTTTTTATCCAAAAAGAATACATTGTTTTCCCTGGGAATAAAACCCAAAACTTTGGCCTTGGTAGCACCATGCTGTACTGTTCTAACAGTTTCTGTTATAGTCATGTAACTTGTGCTGTTTGAAAATAACCATTATTATTAAAGTCCCAATGCCTTGTAAGAATCTCTCCTACCTTTCATGTTAAGTGGCAGCTCCAGATTGTAGATCCAGATCTGTTCACTCCCGATGTGTTGCCTCGCTGAATCTTCTCCAACTAGACGCTGGTGAGATCAGACAGGCGCTCTTATAAACGCATAATGAGGCTGTCGTCAATGGAAGCCTGGATCTGTTCTCACTTTCCGTTTGTCATGCTCTGGCTGTCTTTCGCCTGTGTAAAATAGTTGCACTGTTATGAAGCTGATATGAAGATAAACATTATGACTCAAGCGTGATGCTGCCTTTTTAACAAATCTTCAGCTCATGACACAGCAACTTTAGATAAGCCAAATATTCCAGAATGATTTCACAATATTCTGTCTTTTCTTAAATGACTTCTTGAATGCAATACTTTATAGACTAAATTTGTAAAATTAAAGTTTATGGAATTCTTTCTGGTAAACCAAATAAACAAAAATGTTGAGTTGGCAACATTGTAAAAAAAATTTCCCCCAATTTTTTCCCCCAAACAATATAAAGTACTACTTATTGACCAATGGAAACCGCTTTTAGATTTTGAGTACTGAGAATAAAAACGGTACCAATTTCTACTCAATCGCCCCTTCATTCAAATGCTTGGTTCATGCATGCTCATATCAGTTCATCAGATCTTCTGTCCTCGGTTCAGTTCTGTTGGAGGAACTGGAGCGCTGAATGAGTTGGCAAAAACCAGTATCATAGCAGCATATACGCTGGAATTGTGGCTCATTTCGAGTCAGACTGACTGTCAGTCTTGTCCAAAAGTGAGTTCTGATTGAGTAACTTGTAGATCTGTGCTGCTTGTGCCGCAAATTGTTTTAGACAATTCGGTCAGATTTGGTGAACTGGTTCATCAAGTTCAATAAAAAGGACCAGTTTAAAAGAATGATTCGTTCGTGAACCAGACATCACTCCGGACCATTTTCCTGAGGCTCTGGATTACAGGTAATAATGTCGAAAATAATGTTTTGTTTCTTGCACAGACCGATTGTTTCGCTTCATAGTTTTGTAGTACTTGAGTTTGATAATAATACAAATAATATTAACAATAATAACAACAACAACAGCTATCTATCTATGCTCAGCAAAATGGCAGGGTTACTTTCTTCTCTCTACTTTTCATAAAAGCAGGTCACGCAGACAGTCCATGCTGTAATCAGCACATCTCTCACCTGAGATGGATTGCTTAGTTAAAGCTGGTGGCAAAAACACTTTGGTGGGAGGCTCAGACGATGTCATGGGTATGTGTTGGTGGGGGTGGGCAGGAAGCCCACCCCCACCCCCACTGATCTGTTATCTGGATCCCTCATCAAGCCAGTTGCCACTGTTTGTTTCAAACTCTAAAAGGCCCTTGTGAAATGATGCTTTTCTGGCATCATCACTTTGTGCAGTTGAAAGGAATGGGAGAAGAACAGACGTTTCAGCTCTGTTTTGATTGTGAATGTCATCTAGACTCTTGATGAAAAATGAATATTTGATGATCCAGCTTCTGCTCAAGCACTGAAACATTCAATGTTTGAGTATAGAGAATAATACAGACAAAAACAGAAAGACCGTGAGAGAGCAAAAGCCAAACTAAAACAGACTGACTTCTTGACATCAACAATCTAGGACTAGGTCATAACTATTACTGTAAATTTTATTTTTTAACAATTTATGAAGGAATGCAAAAAGAGCAGATAAAAATGCTCCAGTTGTGTAAGCATTCCTATTGCTTAAAACAATCTCAGAAGAGTTTATGTGTAGTGTCATGGGCGATTGCTTAATATCTGGTATGTGGATAACACAGCTGCGTCAGACAGCGGGGAATGGTGAACATGAGTAACAAGAGGACCACAGAAAGGCTGTTTTGCAAATCAATATTACTATGGTAACGTTATATAGTATTACATAACTGCTAGTTCCGGGCTAAATTTGACTGGCCTAATGATTTTGAAAAATAATTGATGTCTAACAGCACTGATATTCAGTTTCACTTCAGTTGCCTGGTTTGCCATTTTTTTATATTTTCCGGTTTGTTGTGCTTATTTTTATTTGCTTGCGTCGCTTACATGGGATATGTTCATATTATCTCAAAATTTTCAATTGACAGTCAAGAAAAAAAATAAAAATAATAATCTTAGACAAACTTATTGGAGACTTGAACACTTTTAAATGAGCCTTATGTGTAACATTAATGCAGTCAGAATGCAGCAACTGTATCAAGCAATACACCACCTTAATGTATGAGTAGCCTAAATTTTAAATTATAATATTATTAGATTTCTTGACTAATGTAATGCTTGACTTAAAAAACATTTATTTACAAATGTTGATGTGTGTTATTATGCTAATCTTGTGTTAATATTGTAAATATAATTGTTAAAGTCTTTACCTAACTGTAAACATCTACATTTTTATCAGGCTCTTTGTTGACTTGGGTGTGAAATAAATAAATGTTTAAAATATATGAATCTTATAAAATATAGAAATAATAGTACAAATATTTAAATAAACAAACAAACTAAAAACATAGTTTTGTTACGTGCCTGTAACGTTAAAGCGTGACAACGGAGTTGAGAATCCAAATGCAGCTTTATTTTAAAAGAGTGGTCAAAACAGGCAGGGTCAAACAACAGCAAACAAGTATAATCCAGGGTGTGACAAAATAGTAATCCAATAAACAGGCGAAGGTCAGGGCAGGCAGCAAACGATCAGAAACAAGGTACACAGTCCAGGAATCAAAAACCACGAAGACCGGGAAACTAGGAAACACAGGAACTAGGACACGCTACAGGCTAAACAATAATGAGCAATGAATTAATGGATAACCAGGCTATAAATAGGGTGAGACTGATGTAGGTAACAAGAAGACACAGGTGAATGCAATAAGTGATGATGAGTCAGGCAAAGGATTATGGGAAATGTAGTCTGTGAGAGTGGCAAGAGTCAGGGGTGCAGTGCCCTCTGGTGGAGTTCATAGGCACTCCAGCTGGAGATCGTTACAGTGCCATTTTGAAAACATCTGCATCATCCTTTGTGTGAATTAGAGAAACAGAAGTATTGTATGTTAGTTATTAGCTCTTTAACAGAGCAGCAAATTAAACAGAGCTGACAAGCATAAGATGCATGAACACTGCAAACTGATGTGACACAATATTGCACACAGACCAGTAATATCCGTTCAGGACAATCTGTCCACAAGAGTTATTCCACGAGGGACCAATCAGTAGAGTTAACAGACTCCTAATTCTCAGAATTTACTTTCCAGAACATGAAAAACATGGTACATCAGAGCAGAACATGACATTTTATACATCTGCAAAGCTGGAAATGTCTCTAAAACAAATAAATGAGAACCAGGTGAGCATATCTAATTATATGGTTTGGAGTCCTAATATCATCATACTTACCTGGGTATACCAGGGAACACAGTGCTGGGAAATAACATATGAAGGGGGATTATGTAAGGTTGAAGTGTGCTCTGTGTGCTTTTTGTAACTGTTAAGTTAATACTTCATTATTAAAATAAAAGTTTTATGTTTTGCAGTTTTATTATATTACATTAATATCTCAGTAGGTTAGTACGTTTTATATTTTTGCATGTTGCTTTTTTCCATTTTTGCAGTACATTGTTTTTGTTATATAATTCTAATACTGTTGACATTGTTGCTAAAAGACTATAAAATAGAATATAATACATTTTATCAGTAA
This sequence comes from Sinocyclocheilus grahami, assembly GCF_001515645.1. NCBI lineage: Eukaryota > Metazoa > Chordata > Actinopteri > Cypriniformes > Cyprinidae > Sinocyclocheilus > Sinocyclocheilus grahami. The sequence continues at coordinate 994,617 of NW_015505553.1, forward strand.
TTAATTTAATTAATCAGCAATTAAAATAAATTGTTACAGATTAATTCATATGTATAAAGATATTCTTCTCAAATCAGTGTCATTAATTAGCAGGCTCCCATTCCCACTATGGTTGGTGTATTTATTTATTTGTTTGTTAGATTATAATATTATTTGTATTATTCATTAAGACTAAAACGCACTAGTCAGTGCATGTCAGAACTTTTCCAGGGCCCAAACCTCCTCATACCCCAGAGGGTTAAGGTTTGTGCCATTACAGAAATTGACTAAACTGACTCTCAAAAATAAACCTAACATTCACTGGAGTTAAATGCGTGTCCCAGTCTCTATCATCAGCCTCAGCAACACAATCGCATGGCAGTTCTGAACTATTTTGGTGAATTGGTGACTAATTTGTAATCTCACTTGTACGATTTGTTTAGGGGTGGACCTTCACTCTTAATTTTTTCTAAATAATAATACGTTTTCATTATTCATACAAAACAAGACCTCATAAAGTAAAATAGCACTGCACAATATTGGCCATAATTTGGCCACCTGAATTTTATTTTATTTTTGCTGAAATCTGTCATCTTTGATCACTAGTTTGACATGTTTCCAGACAGCCAATTAATGATCACTGCGGTCAAATTTGACCTCAGAGGAAATCTGCCGGTGTCAGAAGTTTTGAGGCACAGTCCTGCAGTGTGTTGTCTCCTACGACAACCGTCGAATCAAAAACCATTAGGAGCAAAGAACCTGATGACACAATTAGTACGACAACAAATCACCACTTGCTCCACACAGATTATCTTCATCCCCCCCCCGCCCATTTTTCTTTTCACAACAAACCATGATCAAAGTTAACACTGGTATTTATGTTTGATAGCCACCATGTCAATTTTGCATGTTAATGTGGCTCAGTCACTGAAGGTGTCACAGATTGATGATGTAAAACTCCAAATGAGTCTTCGTGCATATGTCTGTTTTTACCAAGTCTTGACAAGTATGACATAATTTACAGCTGGGTTCATTTTTGTAAAGTCTGTCAAGCAACAAAAGTAAAAGACCATTATAAATTGTACAGTGTGCACCCGGCTTAAGTGAGTGATTCCTCGCCATAATAAGCTGCAAAGTATATCTTGTGCTGTTAAGTCTGGGTGCAAGACACCAGTCCTCTCTCTCTTTTTTTATTTTTTTTGTAGGATTCACCTGAAATCATTATTGCTCCAGCCCTTCTCTCAACCTCCAATGGCCTGGACTCCCAGTGGATGTGTGTGCTTTTTGAGTACAGCTATCAGTGTGTGATGAGGTGCACCTGATGCTTATAAAGGCTACGCTGCCCATGAGACTCGAGGTCACAATCCACTGCTCCATTTCACCAGCACAATGAGGACAGCAAACTCGTTTCTGCTTCACTTCTTTATTTGGACACATTCTCTTTAATGTCCTTTTAAATTAGATGACTGGATCTCCAAGGTGATCTAAAGCAGAACAATGTAAAAATAGACCAACCCAACATTGAGGTACGTGAAATATCAAAAAGATGGTGAAAAGGAGTTTTAAAATTTGACCATATATAATTGTCTCTTTCATAATTCACACATTTAGTCATTTCTAAATATTTCTAGATTGTTTTTTCCTCAAACATATCCATGTTTATTTCTGTGAGCTCAGGGTGTTTTCTTTTTTCTTTTTCTTTCTGTCTTTCTTATTTTTGAATCTGGGGAAATTCCTCATTACGTAGCCACATTTTCCCCTAAGGCCCTTGACACAACCCTGAAAACCAAGTTACACACACAAACACGTTCTCAACAATAATCCTCCTGACTGTTTCAGTCTGAGAAGTCTTTGTAGATCCACACACACACACGCACACGCACACACACACACAGGTTTGTTTTTGTGAAAAGTGGGGACATCCCATAGGTGTAATGGTTTTTCTACTGTACAGACCGTATATTCTATTGCCCTACACCAACCCTACCCCTAAACCTACCCCTTACAAGAAACGTTGTGCTATTTCAGATTTTCAATACACTCCATTCTGTGTGATTTATATGCGTTTTGAAAAGTGGGGCCATTGGGTAATGTCCTGAAAAGTCACCTTCTCCTTGTAATACCTATGTCATACCCTTTTCATTATACAAATTTATGTCCTCATTTGTCACAAAAACGCTCAGACACACACACACACACACACACACACACACACATCACTGACTCATGCACACAAAACATGAAAGGAGCAAGAATTAATTCTCATGTTTTGTTGAGATTTACTTCTGTATTTATTCCTGGGGTCCAGGAGGATACAAAATTCTGACTTTGTTTGTGATCAACAACCAATATAAAGCAACAACATAAAATGGGAAATAATATGAACATCATCACTGTTCCAAGGTAAATAGGTTAATGTAACTTAACTTAAATAAGTTGAGGTAGAGTTGTTAAGTAAGTTGATTAAGATGGTGTGAAGAAAATATAAATTTTTACTTGGTCACACCACATGACATTTTTAGTCATTAAATGTAAAATGTTGTTGTAAATAATATGCATATTTTTTCAAAACCTCATCAAACCAACATGAATACAACAATTTCTCAGAGCTTTATTTTCACTAGTTTTATTTTCAGGGGTGTGACGGCATCTGTAAAGTGTTCACTGTTCTCACTGTGAAGGCATGAGGCCAAGAACAGATTCATCCTGACCCCAAAGTCCATTACAGCTCCAAGAGGTGGGTGTTTCACTTGAGACTCCAGAGTATCTTCTCCCACCAGTTTGCTTGAAGGAGCATCTCGGCCATCTTGATGTTGAAGGAAATTAGATGGGGATGAATTGCCATCTGAGTGTCTCTATGGTAACAGCCACACAGGAGACCAATTGCATGAGCTCTTGTTTCCTGCCTCTCTGCAGCTGTGGACTCACGGATGTTGCTCTCGGTCAGCATCAAAGTGACGAGGCTTGAGTTGACGCATCCAAGGGTATACAACACCTAAAGGAAGTAAAGTACTCCAGATGCGTTATCTGACAGAGGCGTTTTGTCACGGAAGGTGCCGATGGACTCAAAAATGTTGTTTATGCAAAGTCCACATGCCGGCCAGAACTGTCTTCAGGGGTGTGTTGATAGGAAAGAGTGTGCAATAAAAAAAAATATTCTGCAAACACAGAGTTTAAAATTAGAACAGTTGCATAATTATATCCATAAACTATTCTAGGTTAAAGTTCTAATAATAATGTAGAGTTCCAGTAATATACTGTAACCTTTTCCCGTCTACATATTATGGGAAGTGGACAGAAATACTTTAATAATTTACTAATATTTTTTTCCCCTCTTTTTTATTGTTTGAATTTGTCAAGTGTGGTTCCAAGTTCACGTTGTGAAAAAGTAAAAGGTCAAAGATCAGCGCAAGAAGAGGTTTGTTCAAAGGGCACATGTTCATTTTTATTGAAGCGTGTCACTGCAAAGACAATTATTAATTTTAATTTATCAGTATATAATCAGTATATAATTTACTGATTTTAGTCTGATCAGGGGTCTGTGTTTTGAGATAATATTGAAACTAAAATAATATAAATTAACAACAAAAGTGAAGAAGTCATTTGAGTCATGATGTCAGGATGTTGATACAGTAAATATTTACCATAACTTTTCATGTAGGGATATTTGAAGTAAATAAACAAACACTAAATCAGTAAAACAATAAATCAACAAACAAACACACACACACATATATATATATATATATATGAATATTTAAAAAAAAAATGTGAGAATGCACACAACAGTAATTGCATTTGGTGTACTTTTGTATTGTACTGTATTTATTTATTAAAATAATATAAATTACAGTCTGGTAGCATATTTTAATAATGATATAATACTGTATATAGAATATTATATATAGTATAATCATTATAGATACAATTATTTCCTGTACAATATACAGAATATAAGCTATTTCATGTAACAGATGTTCGCATATAGTCCTCAAAACAAATAGCTGAAAAAACGACTTAAAAGATTTACATATGCTAAATCTAAGTATGTAAGTATATGTAAAATGTAAATATATTTAATTATTTTCCATATTTTACTCTGATGATTATAGTAATATTGATGATTATGAAACCTATAGTGTGGAAGTGATTGTTTGCTTTGTGGCTACCAGATTTCATAATTTAAATTGTTTCTTGTTCCCATCGATTGTTACTGTGGATGAAACATGAGCTCCAATTTGAAAGAGGGCCTGAGCTCATATATATATATATATATATATATATATATATATATATAATTTTAATTTTATTTTTTACAAGTATTAGCTACTATTTGGCTGCCAGACAGTATGAACAGAAGCATACATCTGTTCCTAAACTCTTTTTAAAGGTCATTGTTCAAATGTAATTGCTCCTTAAATATGTAGCATCGTGTTGACCAGCTTGCTATAAATGATAAAAAGTACATGATAATCTTTTAAAATACAGAATGATGTGTGAAAAATACCAAAACACATGCTACGTCCAGCTGCATTTTTTTTTCTCAGTCCATCAAACTAATGGTGTCAAAACAGTCACTCCTTGTGTTTATAATAGCTCTTAAAAGTCACAGCGATAAATTAAACAGAAGACACTGACCCCCTCCCCCCCTACAAAAGACTATTTTAATCCTAGATTCAGCATTGACAGTAATTTTCTCCAGATATAGGCCTCATCCAGGAAACGGCCTAAATGTTACTTGGTTCCTGTAATCGGATATGGCAAAAACAGAGACGATTACTCAGCCAACATATCATGATGAACGAACAGAGTCCCACAGGCGCATCGCATCAACTGTTTGCTCTCTCGCTAAATGAGTTTACCTGCCAGGTGATGTCAAACAGAAGGTGACAGGTGCGACCCATTCATCAACATGCAGCTGTTTTGAGATTTGTGGGATAATTGGAGCCAGACTCCTCCAGTTCTCTCCTTTACAACCCGGCAACGAGCCATCAATCCCATGCACAGTATGTGGGAGATTGAAGGACCCGACGTGCTGCAGGAACAACAGTTACAGGATTCAGCAGAGAGAAGCTATCCAAGTCTGTCGCACAGGAGATGGACGGCATATAACATGGTCATATAACACCCGAACATCAGCTGCAGGGTCGCTGCCTGCTTAATCCTCAAAAACTGTTAAATTACTGTCGCCATGGTGATGCTGCCATAGCAACAGAGTTTCCGCCGGTAATTTGCGGAATAGTCTGCACACAATTTGTGAGAGAGCTTCACCATAAGTGTTTTCCACATGTACTCTCAACAAAACACAATCCCACATAAAGCTATTCATCTTAACGGGGCCAATGATTCCTGATTCGGTATACATGCGTGAGATGGAAAGCTGTAATATCGGGTTACCATAATCTGACCTCTGGGGTGGATGGAATATCTAATTTCATAACTCATAACATTGCAGGGATCATCATCTGTCTGATTTAAGGCCAAATGCAAGCAGTGAAGAGCTTTACGGGAACATCTGAACTGACGCATTCTCGAAACAGATATGGACAGATTGGTGACAAACATTAGTGACCTTCATTAAATGAGTGGTTGTAGCATTCTAAGCATGCAGACTTCATGTAAGTGCCCTACATGTGTGTGACAACAGCCTGAGGCAGAGAAAAACGGGGCTTGCTGGCGGTAGAACATGGCATGTGTTACACCATCAATAATAGTGAACAAATCAAGCACTGACGTGAAGACTGAAAACAGTCATTCCCATTCAGTCAGTCACGTTCTACGTTACGTCAGTGACTGACGAATTGGGATCTCGCCCGAGAGCCCAATCACCTTCGAGTGTTAATTAAACAAGCCAATGACAGTTGGCATGCGTGTTTCGCCATGCGCACCCCGCCCCGCAGCGCGGGTATAAAAGGAGAGCGTGTGCAAATGCACATCAGCTTTTCGCTTCGGAGCCGAGCCTTCTAAGGACGAATCTCCGCGAGTGTTTGGAAGAAACAGCTGGCGTTGGTGTTACGGCGCGTCAGCGGGGGTTGCCATTCAGTGCTGCTCATCTTCGGCGTGCTGCAGCTGCCATTCTGCGGTCTCGCCATGACCTCCCCTGGGCGCTTCAGCGCTCTCTCTAAAAGAGTGTTTCCTTTTTTTCCTAAAAGAGCAAATGTCTAAAAGAGCTCCATGAGCGACGGGCATCTTTTTAAAGATGGCTTCCCGCTCGTGCGTTTCTGGATG
>NW_015505553.1:1002383-1002999 GCF_001515645.1 Sinocyclocheilus grahami
GTTGAAGCAGTTGCACGAGGGTGGTGCTGACCCAGGTGTGCTGCAGGAACTGCGCACGGCGACGGACCTCGCGCTTAGGGCGACGAAAGTCACGGCGCGGGCCCTGGGTCAGACGATGTCCACATTGGTGGTCCAGGAGCACCACCTATTGCTGACCTTGGTATGAGGGAGACCGACAAGCATCGCTTCCTGGACTCCCCGATCTCCCAGGCCGGCCTATTCGGCGAAGCGGTGGAGGGCTCTGCCCAACAGTTCTCCGCCACACGGAAGCAGACGGGGGCGTCTCGACGCATCCTGCCCCGGCGGTCGGCTGTTATAGCCACCCCACCGCCGGCTGCAGCCCCTGCCAGCCCCTCTGTCGGCTCGGCGCCGAGAGCGCCCTCCTGTGGTCTCCATCTCCGCTCCAGCTCGGCCGCAGCAGCAGCCTTCATAACGGCCGCAGCGTGGAGCTGGCCTCAGGAAAGCGGCGCAGCCTGTCTCCGCCCCTGCCAAGCCCGTGAAGTGCCAGGGCGGGCGGCGTCCCTGGGACGGGCGACCCGGGGTTCTTGGATCCGGCTCTTCAGGAGATGGTGACCACACCACTCCTTCCCCCGGCGGAGGGCCGGGTGGAGAAACC
>NW_015505553.1:1004559-1006532 GCF_001515645.1 Sinocyclocheilus grahami
GATTCTCCCTCGACACAGACCGTTTCTCCGCTTTGCGTTCGAAGGGCGAGCATATCAGTACAAGGTCCTCCCCTTCGGGCTATCCCTGTCGCCTCGTGTCTTCACCAAGGTCTTGGAGACAGCCCTCATTCCATTGAGGGAAGCGGGCATTCCGGCACGGACGCACTGGCGTGCAGCTGGCCTCGGGGCCTACGCAAATATGCCGTATAAAAAAGACATAAAAAAGACACTGTGCAAGGTCAGGGAGGACGAAGAGCAGGTCCTCTTGGTGGCGCCATATTGGCCCAGTCGGACTTGGTTCCCCGAACTGATGCTCCTCGCGACAGCCCCTCCTTGGCGAATTCCTCTGAGGAGGGATCTCCTTTCTCAGAGAGGGGGCACCCTCTGGCACCCGCGTCCAGACTTGTGGAATCTCCACTTGTGGTCCCTGGACGGGACGCGGAGGTTCTAGGTGGGCTACCCCCAGCGGTAGTAAACACCATCGCTTCAGCTAGAGCCCCGTCTACCAGACACGCTTACAGGCTGAAGTGGAACCTGTTCGTTGGTTGGTGCTCTTCCCGCCGGGAAGACCCCCGAAGATGCCCGATCGCAGTCGTGCTTTCTTTCCTGCAGGATGGGTTGGAGCGAAGGCTGTCTCCCTCCACCCTGAAAATGTATGTTGCCGCCATTGCCGCGCATCACGATGTAGTAGACGGTAAGTCTCTGGGGAAGCACGACTTGGACATCAGGTTTCTCAGAGGGGCAAGGAGGTTAAATCCTCCGCTCCCTCACCTGTTACCCTCTTGGGATCTCCCCTCGGTCCTGACGGCCCTGAAGGAGGAGGCCTTCGAGCCTCTGCAGTCAGTAGAGCTTAAAATTCTGTCATTAAAGACAACGCTCCTCACTGCATTGGCCTCAGTCAAGAGGGTAGGGGACCTGCAGGCATTCTCGGTCGACGATTCGTGCCTAGAATTCGGGACGGGTAACTCTCACGTTGTCCTGAGACCCCGGCCCGGATATGTGCCCAAAGTTCCCACCACGCCTTTCAGGGATCAAGTGGTGAACTTGCAAGCGCTGCCCGGGAGGAGGCAGACCCAGCCATCACTCTGCTCTGTCCCGTTCGTGCTCTGCGCATTTACGTGGACCGTACGCGGAGCTTCAGGACCTCAGACCAGCTCTTTGTCTGCTTTGGAGGCCAGCAGAAGGGAAAGGCTGTCTCCAAACAAAGACTTGCCCACTGGTTAGTGGAGGCTATAGTCTTGGCATACCAGGCCCAACGTTTACCATGCCCCCTCGGAGTGAGAGCTCACTCTACGAGAGGAGTGGCATCTTCTTGGGCATTGGCGCGGGGCGCCTCGATAGCAGACATCTGTAGAGCTGCCGGCTGGGCGACGCCTAACACGTTTGCGAGATTCTACAATCTCCGTGTAGAGCCCGTGTCCTCTCGTGTACTCGCCTCAGGTAGGCAGTAGCACCGGACCTGCTCGGTGTCGATCACGCTTGCTGCGCCATTCCCCTCTACGGACCGGATACGTGCGCTCTTGTGCTCCTCATTCAGTTCCCCATGGCGAACCCTGGTGGAGTTCCTCCCGCACCCTCGGCGGTCAGGCGTAGCAGAGCGTCAGACGCCAGGCTCAGCACTCATGTGCATGCCCAAGGTCAGCCCTTGTGCTGGGCTAGGTGCCCGTGTGTAGTGATTCCCCCTTCGGGTGATCCCACATGTGTATTCTTCCACGGTACGGCTCCCCTCTCGGTGAGCCCGTGTCTTTCCCTGGCAGTCGTTCACTGCCATCTCTGCAGTGTAGTGATCTCACCCCAGGTGGGTTGAGTCTACCGCAAAGACTTCCATATGTAGTACTGCCCTGGGCCAGTCCATATGTGTAATTCCACATAATACCTCCTATGTGCGGGATGTGGCTTCCATAGCGTCCCAACTGGGTACGCTTTCCCAGTGTTATCCAATGCACCACTGTATGGAACAGCAGTGGCAGACA
>NW_015505553.1:1006761-1039107 GCF_001515645.1 Sinocyclocheilus grahami
TAACACTCGAAGGTGATTGGGCTCTCGGGCGAGATCCCAATTCGTCAGTCACTGACGTAACGTCTCCGTTCCCTCCTTCAGGGAACGAGGGTTACACAAGTAACCTAGACGTTTTTCAGCATTCACTTTCACATCACTGAAGTATTAAGTTATCCATCAGTGATGTCAGAAGGACTGATCTGTAAACAAGGATGAAATGAGATCTGTGCCAACCTGTCACAACCCAGTGCTTATAATCACTGCATGGCTCTTCTGATTGGTCAGTCGTGACATTCAATGGGCCAAATGTTTGTATAATCACTAAACTGTACGTCACCATTCACTTTTAAAAATAAATAGTTCCAAAATGTAGTTCACAGTGATGCCATTGAACAATAATTTTGGATAAAGAACACTTAATAATCTATATTTCCACTATAAAGAGTAATTAATTAAAATATGTAATTAATAACAGTAGGCAGGTAATAAGTGGGATAATGTACAACAGCCATTTGGTCATTATTGCAAAGTCAAACCCATTAGGATAATACAAAATCTTGATCACTCTGTCTGGTTTATTTTATGTGTGTGTGTGTATATATATATATATATATATATATATATATACATTTTCAGAGAAACCTGATTTTAATTACTCTGTTTCCTTATAGAAGTTGCATTGCTCATTTTAAATAACTAAGAAACTGTACTAAAGAGAGAGAGAGTGTCAGAGAGATAACACATGAAGAATGTTAAAAAGAAAGACAAAGAGGGTGAGTAGCTCTGGGGTAGTCATATTTGGGTTGGCTGAAATCAGAACTGAGTGTTCGAGGGAGACATTGAGAGAGACGTGAGAGTTATGTTAAGTGTCGCTCTGAGCAGCACTGAGGCATCTGTAAAGCATGAGCTCTGAAACAGCAGATGTCTCTGGGGAGCCTGCCTCAGTCCGAGTCAACAAAGAGCACGCAGGCTCATAGAATATGTATCAAGTCAAAGTGAACAGGTTGGATACTGGGATGTCTGTATGTTTGGTCTCTGTAGCTTCTGTAGCTCGATGAAGCTTTGATATTTTGAGTCACATGTTAAATTAATCTGTACATGGCACAATACCTGTTCTTGTCAATTCAATTCTAATTCCCGAGTAGCAGAAGGGTGTTTATTAGCATTAATGGCCAAAATAGGCCTCATCATAATACTTTGATCTGAGTAAATCAAGCTTTTATGATCTTTCATTTGAAAGGCACATCAACAAAAGGCACTGGTTTTAAAATCTCAGTCAGCTAGTTGTTAGTTAGAAGTTTGTCTTTGACTTTAAAGACATTAACAACAAACAAATAAAATATTTACAGTATATAATATATACAGCCATATCTTTGGCTGTCGACAAAAATATAAAAGATATAAAATGCAATATATTGTTAAACAGTGTCCAGTGGCAAAGAGTGCTACTCAGGTGGGATATATAGTGAAGATCCTCTATATACAGTATGTTACCCTTGACCACAAAACCAGTCTTAAGTCTCTGGGGGATATTTGTAGCAATAGCCAAAAATACATTGTATGGGTCAAAATTATAGATTTTTCTTTTATACCCAAACTCATTAGGACATTAAGTAAAGATCATGTTCCATAAAGATATTTTGTAAATGTACTACTGTAAATATATCAAAACTTAATTTATGATTAGTAATATGCATTGCTAAGAACTTCATTTGGACAACTTTAAAGGCTATTTTCTCATTATTTAGATTTTTTTTTTTGCACCCTCAGATTCCAGATTTTCAAATAGTTGTATCTCGGCCAAATATTGTCCTATCCTAACAAACCATACATCAATGGAAAACGTATTTATTCAGCTTTCAGATGATGTATACAACTCAATTTATCAAAATCTCGAAACTGACCCTTATAACTGGTTTTGTGGTCCAGGGTCACATATGGTCAGTGATTTAGTATAGTTAATTCATAAAAAGCTGGATAACCATGGCACTGTGCAATATATATTCATAAAGTTTATATCTATATCTAAAATGTAAAAAAGAAGGTGTAATGATTATAAAAGCAAAAATACATTGTATGGGTCAAAATTATAGATTTTTCTTTTATACCCAAACTCATTAGGACATTAAGTAAAGATCATGTTCCATAAAGATATTTTGTAAATGTACTACTGTAAATATATCAAAACTTAATTTATGATTAGTAATATGCATTGCTAAGAACTTCATTTGGACAACTTTAAAGGCTATTTTCTCATTATTTACATTTTTTTTTTTGCACCCTCAGATTCCAGATTTTCAAATAGTTGTATCTCGGCCAAATATTGTCCTATCCTAACAAACCATACATCAATGGAAAACGTATTTATTCAGCTTTCAGATGATGTATACAACTCAATTTATCAAAATCTCGAAACTGACCCTTATAACTGGTTTTGTGGTCCAGGGTCACATATGGTCAGTGATTCAGTATAGTTAATTCATAAAAAGCTGGATAACCATGGCACTGTGCAATATATATTCATAAAGTTTATATCTATATCTAAAATGTAAAAAAGAAGGTGTAATGATTATAAAAGCTGGACAGTTGGCGCACCAAGATAAACTTCAACACCTGCCCTGGCCAAACAAATGACCTGACTTGAATATTATCAAACCACTGTGGACATGCAGTTTTGGAGAGCAATGTGGGAAGCCAATTCCCTCTTCCACCATCTCTGAAGCAACTTTTATAGACAACATTCAACTGGAGACTATTCAGAAGTTGGATGAATCTATTCTAAGAAGGCTGGAAGCAGTATTAAAGGCAAATGGTAAAACACCTTAATGAAATATTGCTTATTTCCCAGGTCTTCACATTATTTTGTCCAACACCTTTTTTTTTACACTCAGATCTAATGTGTGCAAAAATATGCATATCAGTAAAGTGCTTGTGATATCCTCCATTAGCAGCAATAATGTGGTGTAAACATCTCCCATAGCCACTAATCAGTCTCTGACATCTGTTTTGGGGGATTTTTGCCCACTCTTCCAGAACTATACATCAGAATTCATGGTTCCCTTAATGATGTGTAGTTATCCAGGCACAAAAGAGGAAATGCAGCCAGTTCTTGAAATTTACACCACCATGCTTAACTGTTTAGCAACGGCATGTGGTCATTCTGCACACTCTCACTATTGGGAGGAATGAGTGCAGGGATTTAGTCATTAATATTAAAACAAATTTTCTTGTCATTTGAGGCCTAAAACAAAACTTATTTACATAATAAAATGTTGGAAACATCTATGCCGTTCAAATGGCCATTTTCGCGCCTATGCAATGCTGTTTGAAATTGTGTAAATTGCACAAAAACTTAACTAGAGCAAAGATACAAATTAAACAATTTATTTATTATTATTTTTTCATGTTTGTAGGTGTTCAGGTAGAAGAAAATAATCAAATGTAAAATAGCACTATAGTCTTCACTGTAAAAAATAAATATATATATTAATTCTTGTTAAAACAAAGTCATTCATTCAAGAGCAGTGAGTGATTTTTTTTTCTCTTTTATCTTCTGGGATTAAATTAGTAGTAAACCAGTAAATTATAGGTGCGGTCACTTTAAGAGACAATGCATCCAATATAATGAGACACATCTTATTTCTTTCTAAACTGTTTACGTTTGGTTCACTTAAGACATAACCAACAGTTTTTCGAGGATACTCACCAAGACGGGTATTTTGACATAATTTTGTGTGTATTTGTCCGTTCAAGTGCAAGAGGAGGCAAAACTCAATTCGGTGTTTAAGGCAGAGATTGTCTTACTATAGAGAAATGAGAGGGTCTGTGTTACTTACTATTGGAGAAAGCGTATCCGTCAACTTGGATCACGTGTGCCTTAATAACCAATCACATTACAGCCTTTACGTCCTTGAATTTCAGTCAGAGTTGTGCGACACTCAATCGCCGTTTACGGATAGGAATGGATAAGAAGTGAATTCCACCTCTCTCAAAAAGTCTGTGATTTCTAAATCCAAAACTATTGTTTAGTGTAAAACATGTTGAAGATTAGCCGATAGGCTGTCGATTCACTAAATGTTAAGCTGTTTCTTCTAAAAAGCTGTTTATTCAGCATAGTGAAGCCACTCCTTTATTGACATCCATTCAAAAAAAAAAAAGGCCTCTGGTCATTAGCCATAACGGTTATTTTTTTGGCTAAAGGTTGCAGGCTTGCCTTCTCTAGTGGCTTTGTTCAAGGCCTGTTTGCGTACGCAATGTGCGCACAGCGAGAGGGAGCTGAAAGCTCGTCTTTTTTTTTGCATCTTTTTGTGCTTGCTTGTTTAAACTGGCAAGGTGGGCCCTATCATACACCCGGCGCAATGCGGCGCCAGGCACGACGCAAGTGTTTTTGCTAGTTTCAGTCCAACGCAGTTGTCATTTTTACGTCCTGCGCCATGTTGTTTAAATAGCAAATGAATTTGTGCGCCCATGGACGTGCTGGTCTGAAAACGAAGTGTGTTTAGGCGCGTTGCTATTTTGAGGCAACTAAAATAGACTGCGCCTTTGACCAATTGAAACCTGGTCTAAAGTCTGGCGCAATATTTATAATTTTTTTGATATTTAAAGAGCGCGTTATTAATATGCGCCTATAGGCGGGTGCACAACAAGCGTACACTTTGTTTATTACACACACAGGAATGCGCAGCAGCACACAAACATTAAAAAAAATGAAAAATTAAAGGATTAAAATGTAAAAGATTATTATTGTGTACATAAATATAAAAATGCCTACATGTCACATTGGATAGTCTTTGCATGTATTACGCGCACAAGCAGATCCGTTCCCTCACTAGAGAAGCGTTCAGTTTTTCTGCTTGCAAATTCCGCCATGTAAATAGCGAATCCACCATGACGCAAGCGCAACTGGCTTTTAAAGGGAATGGGAGATGAGATTCTGATTGGTTTATGGCACATTGCGCCAGTTGCAAGGCCAGAAATTTTAAATTGAATGGACCTGGGGAACATCGGGTGAACCTCAGTGCCTATTTCAAAAATAATTTTACAATAGCCAACATGAGATAAAAATAGGGATGCAAATGTTTTGTGATTTTTGTGATAGGAACGACTTTGTATATATGATGGCCAGTTTTTCCTCTGTGACTATTTACAAAGTCGTGAGTGTATGATGCCTAGTGTTTTAAAATCTGGTCAGATTTTAAAAGTAGTGTATTTCAGCATGGAACAGATTTTAAAACGCACGTCATTATACACTTACTGACTTCATAAACAGTCTCAAAGTAATGACTGGGCATACACTAAACGACTGAGGATCACACACTACCAGACTTAAAGTCATTCTGATCACAACAAACTCAGGAAGAAGTGTGCACCTTGTTTGCAGATGCATGACAAATGAAAACAATGTGTGGTTCAAAATCGGCTAAAAATATCAAACATGTTTGATCTCCTCCGACTGGATGGAATTAAAGTTTGAAGCTATTTTCTATTAAATCTGTCGACTCAAGTCTGCAGACTGGCTCTGACTTATGGCAACTATTGCGTGAACTTCTCCAGACTGTAAATCCGGGAAAAAGTTGTGTAGTGTATTCCAGCCTTTAGAGTGACATTGCATGCTGCTTTGAACATCTAAGATCAGATCGCGTTGCAATGATGATGATGCGGTGTTTTCCTACGTCATTTGTAATCTTTGGGAAGATCAACCAATAGAAACTGGATCTCAGGTATGATGGATGGGACCATGACTACAGACCAATCAGGGACTGCTTTACAGCGGGAGCGTGCTTGGATTTGATTGATCGCTTATATTGACAGCTCTTGCGTTCACAACAGAATAGAAGCGCAACACTGGAAGATCAGCGCTCATTCACAAGGATCTTATTACTACTTACTTTTTTTTTCTTTTACTTGTTCGCAAATACAAGTTGTTTGTATGTTCATGTATTTGACCAATTAATCTAATGTATGCAGGATTTTTCTTCTTTCCTCATTTGAATCGGTGGGCTAGCCGTCAATCTGAGTGGGCCAGTGCCACCCTGGCCCTTATGTAGCCTTGCCACTGCGTTACACCCAAAACACACCCATTACTCATTAAGAGATTAGGGACAACCCTTTTAGACCATGCGCTGGGCGCGCCGACCATTTTTCCCATCCTTAAACTAGCAAAAGTGGATTCGGATATGCCCTAAGCACAATTTAGGGCGCTTAGATCGTTAAAATAGGGCCCGGTGTGTTTGCTCGTTCAAGTGCAATAAGACATGAAAGAGTTCGAAAGATGTTAATCAGTTCGGTGTTTGTGCACTGTCGGCTCTCTCTGTGCATACCGAACACAGCGCACAAGCACTCAGTTGAGTTCTTTCACGTCTCTTGCTTGAACGCTTTACAATCTCTTGAATGTTTAAATTGGCAAGGCTTAAACCTTGGGTGGTGTTCATATTTTTGTTAATCAGCCAGTGTTCGTGGGTCTGGTGGACCGGCTGCATTTTTGGGTTTTTAATTCAACACAATCAAAAATTTTATGTTAAAATACTTACTTCATCCCAATTACAATCAATATAATCAGCATATATGGTTAATATGTGCCCTTTACCTTTGTTAGATTACATTCATGAGTTAAAGTACAACCTTGTGCGGGGGATGGCAGGGGCAGAAACACAAACTCACACCTACACTCACACTCTCACAAACTCTCTCTCTCTCACACACACACACACGCGCACACACACACACACACACACTTACACTTACTCACCTACACACACACACACACACACACACACACACACACAAATAGCAGGCCCAGACAGCAGGAGGACAGAGTGAAGGTACACAGGACCTACAAATTCCACTATTTTATTTTATTTTATTTTTTTATCCAGTGGACCCGAACATCCTGTATGTAATATAAGTGTGTAGGGGGGGTGTACAGTGTGTGGTCATTGAAAATTTGTTCTGATATATGTTCTTCACAGAAATTGAGCCAAGGCCAATGAGTCTGCGTTTTAAAAAATAATTAATCATATAATTTTTTCTTTTGATAAAACATTTTAATGGGTACCATGTATACCCAAACACCATAAAAGGTGTGGGCATTGGGCCCCTATAATCGTCATCACCTTTCACCCCACTAGTGACGGCCCTGAATGGACACCAAATGTTTCTGCAGTTCCATAGACTGATGATATTTTTTTCTCTGAGGTCCATTTATTATATTGTTAGCCAAACTTTATATTAGTTTCTGTATGGACCAAGTTGCTGAATCCAAAATAGTAATTTAATTATTGATTGTTAACATGAGCACTCACATGCCAATATATTAATTCTATTAATCACAGCAATATTTCAGTGACGCATTTTTGCAACTTACAATAAATGCTGCTTTGGGTTAAAGTAGGAGATTTGAGATTCTGAAATTGTATTTTAAAAGATTGAGAAAATAATCACTTTTCATTAAATGACCAGTAAATTTACAAATGTACTTTTTATTGCAAAATTTACAATTGCTGAAAGTGGGTTTAACATATTTTGAAACAGTATAGGCTAATCTGTTTAGAACTGCATTTTTAATTAATGTTTAAACAGAACTTAAAATATGTTTACTTTTATGAAGATACTCAAGACTGGATGTACAGTATATATACACTAAACTGATGAAGCATATTTTCCAGATGTTTTTATACAACACCATTTTTCAATAGTTAATATACTCTGATATTAAATATTTCAGTGGTGCTTATGAAGGGTTTTCAAACTCAAAGCAAGTTTCAGGGATTTGTGGTACAGTAGTAGGCTATCTATAGTGGTAAGAAAATATTCAGGTTAAAGGGACAAGGTTTTGCTTTGCTCAGCATCACCGTCAGAAAAAGACGAGCAGATTTGTTATCATAAGTTTATGACAGTCTTTTAATTCAACAGTGGTTTTCAATACAAAAAGAAACATGTTACAGTGCAAGTGAAGCAGAATTGAGCTGAACACACCAATGTTCATTTTCTACAATAGATTTTAGGCCTCTATAAAGACCTCTCAACATCGACAGGACTTTGACTAAGAATCTTAATATCTACATTGTTTGCTGAGCAGAACATTGTTTGTTTCTTCGCAGCACACTTGTAAATTAAGGTTTACTGTGGTTTGACGATTGTGATTTGAGCTGGTCTAAATAACAGATGTTCCTCTATTAGGAACTGCAATGGTACCAGCAAACTGCAGTTTATTCCCTTAATCGAAAAGAGACTTTGAAGGACATTTCAATAGTATTTCCAATTAGAGTGTATTATAAGCCGTAATTAACAATCAGCTCTTCATCAAACTTCATTGTGGCAGTTAGAGTTTATCTGTTAAGTTTTTTTACATACCGACGTTAGACCTTCCAGTCCATAAATCAAAGTCATTGATAAAGTGAAGGCCATTTTCCTGTTCAGCATATATTCAACTCCATTTCCTAGTGCAATCCATTGCAGAGAAGATGATAGATGATCATCTCGGCTTGGTCCCAGTCCATTTCATCCCACTGAATCATAGCTAAAACTGGTTCATTATACCAGTCAGCCTAAACAAGGTCCGAAGTCCACTGATCAGATCAATACAGTGACCGTCACAGTCTGAAAACTGTCTGGTCGATACCGATTCAATTAGTAAGTGTCCTTCAAGTATTGCAGTGAAAATGATTGGTTTGTAAAATCCAGCTAGTATGAAATAACTTCTAAACCTTCTTTTTTTCTTCTTTTTTAGTTTTTAGTTGGTCAAAGACCTTTAAAAACATCTGAAGACTTACAGTAGTCTCGTAAAACAATTGGCAGTTGCATGGTTAGAATTAAAACAGAACTGATAGATCTTTGAAAAAAAAAAAGGTGTTCCTCCTGTTCCCTACTGAAAAGACCGGCATTATCATATGGTGGGATGCCAATCTGCTTAACTGGCTTAAAAGAACATTTCATCCACAAATGAAATTTTGCTGAAAATATACTCACCCTCAGGCCATCCAAGAGGAGTTTGTTTCTTCATCAGAACAAATTTGGAGAAATTTAGAATTACATCACCAATGGATCTCTGCAGTGAATGGGTGCCGTCTGAATGAGAGACCCGAGAAAAACGTCACAATAATCCACAAGTAATCCACATGACCAATTCATAATCCATAGTAATGCTTTCTCTAGTGAAAGTCCATTCCCCGCTGTCTTCTCACATCAAAATCCACAGCATATATGTTTGGAACTGTTTTGGACTGTTTTTGCTTGTTAATGGTGTTTGATCTGTGCATATTTCTCTCCTGATTCAGACACGACAGTTCCTTGGCATGCATAGGTTCACATTTTTTTTCTGGAGAAAGCAATATTATGGATAGATGACTCGTATTTTAGCCGTTAGCAACTTTTTGAAGTTAAAAATGTTTTAATAATTAATTTGTTTTTCAGAAACAAGATGTTAGTTAATGTACTGGAGTAGTGTGGACTACTTGTGGATTATTGTGATGTTTTTATCAACTGTTTGGACTCTCATTCTGACGGCACCCATTCACTGCAGAGGATCCATTGATGAGCAAGTGATGTAATGCTAAATTTCTCCAAATCTGTTCTGATGAAGAAACAAACTCATCTACATTTTGGATGGCCTGAGGGTGAGTAGATTTTCAGCTAATTTTAATTTTGGGGAGAACTTGGTTTAACCTAGTCAACTAGCTTCTCTAGAAAGATCATGTTGGGTCACCTAGCCAGACCAGTATTAACCTGCATAAGCAATCCTGGAGTGGTTAATTAATTTCTAAGTAAAATTGTTGGTCCAGTCATATGCTTCATTCATGGATTAAGGCTTTGAAACACCAAAAGAAGACACAATTAAAAAGAAGAAGAAGAAGTAATGACATAAATCTCTTCATATGCGTGTTTGTTTGGAGAGTTGCTTTGCGCCAGTGGGCAGTAAAGATGTTTGCAGGTGTGTGATGGTGGGATAAGAAGTCGCAGCCACTTTCTCCCAGACAGCATGAAACAGTCGCCATAGCAACCCCACCTTTTATGCTGAGCTCATTAAAAGCAAAGCTTTGACCTCTACTAAATACAAGCTGGACATGTCACCCTCAACTAAGGGGATGAAATATTTATTGGTATAAAATCATTCACTGGTATGCAGGTTTTAATTAAAATCATTGTGTGGTGCATTTCTTAAATGCTAAACTGAACCTTTCATCAACTAAAGTGGTGGTTTTACCATTAAGAGAAGAGATTGTCTCCAAATTGTCATATGCTGGGGCGAAATAAAAGACAAAAAAATTAAAATAGTAAATCAACCAATGAGTATAAATGCCCCATGCATAAAAAAGATTTTAAGTGCTTTTATCGCTTATTATCCCCGTTTCTGACCACGGTTAAAATATTTTAATTAAAAAAAGGGTTTAGTTTCCTGTTCTGGGCACTTATACTGCACTTCCTATATTTACATTATTTTATGGTTACCTTTCCAAAATGGGTTTGGGATTCAACTTTCTAATCGCTGCTTTAAAAAGGTTGTTGGATGACTTTCAGAGAGTAGTGTTTGCCCTCTAGACATTTAAAGCTTAATAACAACATCTGCCATTACATACTAAAAGCAAAAACGTACAAATTATTTGGCAAAAGTCTGGCAGTATTAGTCACTCAGAAGAAAAAAAAAGAAAAAAAAAGAAATCTGTGATTTTTCCTCACGTTACACTTGTTTAGCAATAAACAATCTAGTTAAAACGTTTTCAACATGAAGATGACAATGAATCAAAAATAATTTCTGGAACCGTTCTACGTAAAAACCAAACAAATAAACAACAAAAAACGTGCAGATTTTTTTCAGACACTGTTCGTCCGATGAGGGGTCCTATATTTGAGGGACTCAAAGTCGAATATGTCTCCAAAGTTCAGCTGGTTTCATTCCAGAGGTCAGAACGTGAAGGCGTAGACGACGCCCACCACTATGATGTTCCCAATGGTGGCGGTGATGGCGAGCCACAGCCAGATGGCATCTCGGGACATGGGCTGCTGCTCCTCCTGTTGGTTGTGAGCTGCCAGAGCTGCGGCGTGGACACTAGCAGAGGAGTTGAAGAGAGAGTGATCCGTGCTGTAGTCATCGTGAGGCGATGAGTCCATGAAGGCTCCTGTCATCACAGGGATCTGATGAAGGAGAAGAGAAGATGTCAGACAGATGACCATGCAGCCGAATGATTCCCTCTTCTACATCAGTAGCACTCTGAAGTGCATCCTGGTCTGGTTTTATAGACATCTTACAAGAGTCTCACTGAAATCATTGCCAGGCACAATTGCAGCTTGAGATACAATCGAGAAGTGCACTTAGACTGCTTTATCCTTAGCCTGCACTCTTAATAATAACATATCCAAAAGGGGTTTTCACAGCGATGCCATAGAATAACCATGAACCATGCAATGGAAACTATACATTTAGATTTGATTAGATGTATTGCATATAATAATATGACATTAATGACACAAAAAAACGTAATAATATGACACCAAAAATTAATTTTACTTAACTTTTGTTCAGAAAAAGGACAGACCTCATATGGCTACAGTAAGTGCATTGACTTGCATTACTGATGTAGATGATTATATATATATACTGATAAAATATACACATTAAATTATTTGTAAGTTGCTTTGGATTTCTGTCAAATTTATAAAAGTAAGTGCATTTTCTAAAGAAATATAGGAGAAAATCAAGATCACGCTTTTGGTTATTTTTTATCATTTTATTTATTTGTTTAGGTGTCTAACTATTGAATGTAACTAAAACTCTTTATAAATCTACATAATTCGTTTTTTAATCTTGTGGGGGAAAATTTGTAATTACAAAGTAAAAAAAATACAAAATAAATACAAAAGCATTTTCATTCATTCATTCAGTTTAATTAAATTGTATTAATTTTTAACCTGAAAACTTTCAAATCAAAAGCAGTTTTTTTTCAACAGATAAAATATGATGCATTATTAAATAACTATGAATTATATCCTAAATAATGTAAAAAAAAAAAATATATATATATATAATATATATATATCACTATTTACTTTCACTATTCTATTTTTTATTCACTATTTACTACTACTACGTTTATTATTATTATTATTATTATTATTAAATTGCTTGGTAAGTTACATTTTAATCTGAATTTTTTCATAAAATAAATATAGCTCTAAACCAAATTATCTCCCTATGGCTATACACGCATCCCTGGGGCTTTCTACTTCTTTATTTGGAAGATTTGAGCCATAAACCATGTTTAAAAAAAAATTGCATTTTAAAAAACGATTTTATATTTCACACCTGTGTTAATAAATCAGTAATTACAAAGTAAAAAAAATACAAAATAAATACAAAAGCATTTTCATTCATTCATTCAGTTTAATTAAATTTTATTAATTTTTAACCTGAAAACTTTCAAATCAAAAGCAGTTTTTTTTCAACAGATAAAATATGATGCATTATTAAATAACTATGAATTATATCCTAAATAATGTAAAAAAAAAAAATATATATATATATAATATATATATATCACTATTTACTTTCACTATTCTATTTTTTATTCACTATTTACTACTACTACGTTTATTATTATTATTATTATTATTATTAAATTGCTTGGTAAGTTACATTTTAATCTGAATTTTTTCATAACAAAATAAATATAGCTCTAAACCAAATTATCTCCCTATGGCTATACACGCATCCCTGGGGCTTTCTACTTCTTTATTTGGAAGATTTGAGCCATAAACCATGTTTAAAAAAAAATTGCATTTTAAAAAACGATTTTATATTTCACACCTGTGTTAATAAATCAAATTTGACTATTCACTGAAAATTATTCACAGTACAAAACCGTGTCTAATGGCCCTTGGCCCTAAAAATGGTCCTTATTAGTAATTCACAAAGCAGAGCTGTCATTTGCATATTCCTCACAACAAAGTGTCTAACAGGTTGCATGCTGACAATTAAAGCGAGAATATGAACAACAGTGAATAACAATTCTGGTTATTTCCAGAGACGTGTCTGATCTGTTTCTGGGCTGATCAAAACCTGCATGGGCCAGTAAAGAGTCTGACAGCCTCCACTGAGCCGAGATGAAAAGACTCTCACCACCAGGGTAAAAATATCACAAAGAACCCAGATATGGCCAATTCCTCTCCTCTCTATTCAGCCTGACATGCACACCTGTCTATGCTGTGGTTTGAGGTGTTACACCCTTACAAGCTGCACGCTTCACACATACAAAGACAGATCCTTGTTCTGTTTCACTATGGCAAATACTGACAGAAGAGAACAAGGAATGATGGAGGCAGAGATGTGGGGAATGAAGAAGGATGACAAACTTAACTGTGTATGAGTGGCTACCAGTGAACCATCATGAGTGGATATATACAGTATATACAGTATATATAGTAAGTGTCATTTCAGTCACGGCTGGACACTTTTTAATCTGTATATACTACATATTCAAACCATTTTCAGGAAGCACAAACTGCTCTTGTAGAAAAAATTAACTCAAGTAGGACTGAGGTATATTTAGGACACTGTAAAAAAAAAAAAAAAATAATAATAATAAATGAAGTTTGACATAAATGACTTTTTTTTTTTTAAAGGACAACACACATTATTCAACATAAGATTGAAGCCACTAAAGATTATTGGAGTATGTTTTAGAAGAAAACAACCTCAGTCATTCTACTTAAATATTTCACATTTAAAGGGATAGTGCACCCCAAAAACTGAAAATGTACTCATCCTCAGAGTAAGGCCATCCAAGTTTGTTTCTTCTTCAGAACAGATTTGAAGAAATTTAGCATTCCATCACTTGCTCACCAGTGGATCCTCTGCAGTGAATGGGGGCTGTCAGAATGAGAGTCCAAACAGCTGATAAAAACATCACAATAATCCACGCCACTTCACTAACGTCTTGTGAAGTGAAGAGCTCATTTTTGTAGGAAACAAATTCATCATTAATGTGGTTTAACTTTAAACTGTTGCTTCTAGCCAATTTAATCTTAATGATGAATGTGTTTCTTACAAACATCACTTCTCAAGATGTTAATTGATGGACTGGACTGGTGTGGATTACGTGTGGATTATTGTGATGTTTATATCAGCTGTTTTGACTCTCATTCTGTCGGCACCCATTCACTGCAGAGGATCCACTGGCGAGCAAGTGATGTATTGCTAAATTTCTCCAAATCTGTTTCCATGAAGAAACAAACTCATCTACATTTTGGATGGTTTGAGGGTGATTAGATTTTAATTTTTGGGTGATCTGTTGTTCCTTAAATTCACTGTGTTACTTGCCATTATTTGTGAAGTTTACTAGCAATTTATTTTCAGTGCTCAAAAGACTGTCAGTGAATAACAACTTAAATTATGTTTGTCACATAATTTGCTAGCTTGAAAGGACTTGGAATATAGTGCACAATTCATATGGACTACTTTTATGATCTTTTATTGTGCTTTTTCACCATTGCTTGACAGCTTCAGTTCAAATTCAGTTTAACTGTAAAGAGATGCTAGTGTTATTTATTTATTTATTTTTACTTTTTGGATTTAAAATATTTAAAATGTTCGGAACAATTCTCCTTCACAATTCCTAAGAAATAACGTTTTACAAAAGTAATATATGAATCCGTTAAGCACTGATCCCTATTAACTCTAAACCAAACAGAGCACTTCAGTGTCAAATTAAGCTGTTCTTTTGTATTTTTCCTCTTAAATCAATCACATTCAAAGGTTCTCAATATTCTCATGACCTCGTTCTCCTCTAACGGTTTTTAACTTTTAATTACAGTCATGGATTTTACATCTTCAAAAAAAAAAATCTGAATTACACAGAGAAAAAAACGCTTTATGAATATCAACCTTTAATTCAAGACCAAGACTTTCATACAATGCAACGGTCACACAAACTCAGTATCTGTTCATTACACAGGCAGCGGTTGAAATGAGTTGCCTGAAGCTTAATGCCATTCAGAGAGCTGCATTAAGTCTTAATGATTCCCATGCTTCCTGTTGCCTCTCCTCTGAGCTCAAATATAAAGGATTCAAGGGACAACTGTTAAGAGCCCAAAGGCTCACAGTAGCAAATAGGCACTATGGGACACCTAATAAAAATTAGATAACTAATGCAAACAAATGCACACATACTTAAACAGTATAATATCTGTAGATGCCCAAGCTTTCTCATGCAATCTACTTAGTCACATGGATCAAAAACAAACCACTCCTGTCCTGTCCTGATATTTTGAATCTCTGCTAAGTTTCTCCAACCTAAACATTCTAATCAGTTCTCTTACTTTTTGTAGGAGAACAAGAACATAGAGGGAGAGATAAATGTGTCAGTGTTAGGATACATTGCCCCTTTAATCTAGCAAATTGTACATATAATTTTTTTTGGAATGTGATCATGTTTTGAAATCCAAATACCAAATGCTTCGCATTGCTTATTTGCTATGCTTTCTATACCATTTTTTTCATGTAGATGTCAAATTAAATTATATACATGTAAAATAAATATCTACATCATGTAATTAAAATTAATTTGATATTTAAACAAACTATGCATGTTGGTGAATTTCCAATGTAAAATCAATTAATAAATAATTTGACTACATGATTTACCAAAAAATGGGGTAAGCTGTGTCAGTAACTAATAATTATAGTAAGCTTTGCCTTCAACAAACAAACAAATAACCAACTTAGACTATTTGGATATTGACATTTTGTAATATGTATACCCGAGTTAATTCAACCCCTCGCCACGCAGGCCGAGGCCTGGCAGGCCATCCCCGGAGTGTCGAGATGGGTTATGGGGATAATAAAACGAGAATGTTCACTCCAATTCGCTCGAAGACCCCCGCGCTTCAGCAGCGTGGTCCCCACCTCAGCGCAAAGCATGGACGCTCACGTCCTGCGCTCAGAGGTGATGAATCTGCTGGCAAAAGGAGCCGTGGAAATGGTTCCTCCAGCCCAGAGCGAGTCAGGCTTCTACAGCCGTTACTTCCTCGTCCCCAAAAGAGATTACACTGAAATAGATCCTCGTGCAAATTCGCTCAAGGGACTGGTTCTTTTCTCTGGACCCTTCACATCCAGATAGCCCCCCGTCACAGGCAATTCTTGAGATTTGCGTTCGAGGGAGTGGCTTATCAATACACGGTCCTTCCCTTCGGCCTGTCCCTGCCCCCCCCACACTTTTACGAAGTGCATGGACGCGGCTCTCTCCCCTCAGAACCAAGGTTACGTTAGTAACCGAGTACGTTTTACCTCTTCATTATTTGTCATTGTTCATTGCCTGAAGGAAAATTTAAAACATGGCTTACCACACTCTCCCCTTATTGTATAACATAACTATTTCAATTTCCTAGATTATTCTCAGTTTTTGAATAATGTTCGATATGATAATACCAACGCATACAAACCACGCTATACCGATAGAAGTTTATTGTACTGATAACGAATCGTTGTCAGTATGATGAAGCTTCGTTCCTCCAGACGGGTGTTATCGCTGTGCCCAAGACAGAGTGCTCCCTGTACAGCAGGCCTCACAGCTATTTTTTGCCCTCCTTCCATTCAAATGTCACAATTTTAAGACAAAATCCCCTTTTCTGTTCACAGCTGCAGCTCTTTGTTCTTGATTCCAGTCTTAGAAAACCTCCTTCAGCAACTTCTTTATGAACCTCTGCTTTATTATTAGTTGGGTCGCAGTCAGGGTTTCACTGGCACTTTGGCCTTCAAGGCACCCACAAATTAAAGAAAGGCAGAGAGAATAGTGGATACTAGTCTAGAAGGAGGATATAGGGTTCAGGAAAAGATTTGACTTTATAAATCTCCAGAGCCACAGGACAATGGCCAATTTTTTTTTCAATGTGTCATAGTTTTGGATTCACTCACTATGGTAATATATATCTTCTGCAGTGCTTTTGCCTGCCAGTCACTATCCAGTTGAATTCCAAACTGCTGGCAGTGTGAGATTTGATTAAAAGTGGCAATCCATCACTACCAATGACTGATTGCCATTGTGATTTATTCTTGCAAATAAACTTTGTATGAAAGTTCAGAATGATGAAGCACCTTTCTGGATGCGGCAGGAAAGGACCGGATATATAAGATATCCTCCACCAAGGGCATGCCATTTGCATCTGCTGTCAATTAAACTTTAGAAATGATATACAAATCCCTGACAGAAACTTAGTGCTACTATCTGTGAAACTCCTTTGTGTTCAGGTGATTTACAGCGATAGATAGCACTTCGTTTTATTGAAGCATTGTTGTAGTTGTTTGCTAAGACAAAACTGTTAGATAATTTAGACAAACTAACATAAAACGAGTTTACTTTAAACACGTCAAGTGTCTGTAACCAACCCTTAAAACCAAAAATTTAACCTGTCCAACCTCAGAGATTTTTTCTATTGTACTTTATGTACAAATTACAGAATTTTCAAATGTATAATTTTTTTAAGTAATCTGTTAAATTTTATTCTGTGAATTGATCATTCAAAGTAATTTCAACTACCAAAAACATAATATTTAACTGTGCTACACATTTTTGTGCAACTTTGTTATAGGATTTTCCACATTATAAAAATAAACTAATATTCCTTAATTTAATAAATTGTAACATCATAATTTCAGTCCATTTTCTCTATTTGTACACATTCAACACTGTTACTTTAGTTATTGTAAGAAAAAACACTTGTATGTAATATGTAACACTTTACAATAAGGTTCCATTTGTTAACATTAGTTAACTACATTAGTTAACATGAACTAACAATGAAAAAATACTTGTAAAGCATTTATTAATCTCAGTTCATATTTATATCAACATTTACGAATACATTATTAAAATAATTATTAAAACGTTTTATCTGCTAATATTATTTAATGGGCTTGTGCTGATAGGAAACAACAATGAAAAGTTGTACTTTAATTAAAGATTAATAAATACTGTAACAAATATATTGATCATTGTTAGTTAATATTAGTTAATGCATTAATTAATAATAACTAATGGACATTATGGTAACTTGTTACCAAAAAACATATATAAAAATATTTATTTATTTAGTTAGTTTGGTTAGTATAAGTTTATCAACTACAAATCAACATTTGGGCCCAAACTATACATTATAGCTTATGGTAATTTTGCAGCCTTTATTATTACCCATTCTGTCACATATTTTTACATTTTAAATGGATTCAAATACATTTGTAATACATTTTAATGTTTGTTTGCATACAAAATGCATGTGATTTTCATGTTCATTTAATGATGTTTATCTACAGAAAATAAAAGTTTTAAATTATTTTTAGACATGTATCTTGCATGGTTAGTTTTATTATTCCACATATACTTAACTTTTTAAGAGTTAAGTAAGTTCAGGAAAATTGAGGGTATTGATTTAACATTTTAATTATGTCTTTATGACAAAGTTTGCTGCCTTTCCAATCTCTTTTACTCGTGTCTCATCCTATAAATCATACAGAAAGACAGACTCTAATTTAGCCTTATGTTACTGTAGTTGCATATGCTAAAAGCTGTTTTACATTATTTGGCAAGACACAACACATTCCTCATCTATCCAAGCAAAGGGTTGCACTCTCAAACCAAAGCTCTTCTTCCACAGAATAACAATTACTCTTCATCTTACAGAGGACCAATTTCCAGAGGACCTAGTGCTGGTTTGGACTGATCTCATATTCAGCTAATAGGTTGTTTGCACATGATGTTATTGCTGTGGTGCGAAATGCAGCTGGAGGGCAGGAAGTGATTTTTCTACTGTATATAGGAATCGCTGTCAGAAAATCAAAATACCTATGTTTTGCACTGTTTATGCTCAAATCGGTCAAACCGAGAATCCACAAGGAGCTTTTATCGTGTACGAAAATGTTGTTGTTTATAAGGCAAAAACAAAAAAAGACTGAAAAATACAAGAAAAGTGGCTTGTAAACCTGCTTCTACGGTCGGGAGGAGCTGAGTCAGATAATGCTCGTGTGTACAAATGGTTAATATAAGGTATAGCCCTCTGCATTCTATAATAATATAGAATGCAGAAAGGACGGGAATTTTCCCTAGAAAAGTTCCGCTCTCTGCAAGACAAACTTCTGCTGCTAGATGAAGCAGTAGCTATTTATGATGGCAACCTCATCACTGCTGTCTTGATATATTTAAACAAGTCATTAAGTAAAGAAATCCTCTTTCGAGAGTTAATGGCGAGAGATGTGGCTTTGCGTCATTACGTTCATTATTTAAAAGAAATGGGAGAACAAAAGCTTTTGGTTGAGTATGCAGGGCTGCCAACTCTCACGCATTCAGCATGAGACAGTTAGAATTCACTCAATGCTAAACGCCACACGTAGACACGATGTAAATGAGATATATGCAGTTTATAGAGCTTCATTGATTATAACGGAACATTGTCAGATTGCAATAAATTGAAGTGAGTGACAGCTTTTTAGTGATTATATGGAAGCGCTATTTGCTCGCTTTCTAGGCTATAATCAATTCAGAATTTGAATAAAAGTTTTGTTTTACATGCTGCTAACAGGACCAGCGGCCACATATCCTGTATATGCAGCAAAGTTTCAGGAGTGACTTCTATCCCGCATCCCTCATATAAATGCAGGATTCACTTTTGAAATAGCTTGTTTGCAATCAGGTTTACAGGCCTCGATGGTAGGCAATTATTTCCATTTAGATGAAAAATCGCTCCTCTTCATAACATTAGGATCACGTCCAACATATGTTGTGAATTTCTGTTTATACCTTTCTCTTGTAATAGTGTCTAAACCAGTACAGTATGGACTTTCCTCCATCTCATCCATTCTGCTTTTCACTTCCTGCCCTCCATCTGAATTTCACGCGTCAGAATCATGTGATTGCAAACAAGCTATTCTGGAGACCAAGGGGAGCTTTCAAATTATGTAAATGAATGCTCTGAATCTTAAATGAAACACTGGATAGAAAAGACATTTTGAAGAGAATTATTTGATGTTAATATATTTCAGCTGACAATATTCATATCCATTATAATAATCCACTTACTCAAAAAAAGCAAAAAATGAGAATCTAGTTGTTGAAGACGGAATTAAGTGTGACCACTTGACTTTCTGTCAACTTAAGCATCACAGTTAAATTAGGAAATTAAACAAGATAAAAAACAGAACAAAAACCTCAGTTATTCAGTCGGGCCGAGATAACACGCATTGATGTTGACTAATGAGTTTCTGCATGCTAAAAATGAAATCTTTTCAGAGTCTGATAGCCTCTATGTCGCGAAGAGATAAGGGTATTTGCCACAAGTATCTGTTAGACACTGCATGGAGATAGAAAATGAGAAAAGCAGAGATAAAGGTACCACTAAAAAGTTTAATGATATTTATTAGAAAGATGGAATTAGCAAACATCAGAGTGCTTTTAAGAGAATGATTAATTATGATTAATTATTTTGATCTGTTTGAACAAATAATGATTCATAATTCATCATTCTCAATGGCTGATAATGTATTCAAGCCATCAGTGACTTTACCAGACTGAGTTATGCAACATGTTTCGTTTCTGACCTCCGTGAAGTTGGCCCCCCCACCCAACGCAAAACGTCGGCAAAATAGTCTCAATCGTTTGTGCTCTGTTTGTGCTGTAAAAATGTTTGTTTGTGCTGCTTTGGTTTTTTAGATATTAAAATAATATTTATAGGTCCAAAATAATTGTAGCTTTATTGTGTAGGTGGTCTGATAATGTGAAAAATGTTTGCAAAAACAAAAAGGAAAACATTCAAGTTGACTTTGAGATAAGCATTTTTAATGCTTCGGTAAATAAATGGTGCACGTGTGTAGAATGAAAGTGTCTCCTAGACGTGTTTTAAAACAGCAAAACATGGCTCACATTAATCTAGTGCATATTTACTTTATAAAACAAACAGGGATGGACACAAACACACTTTTGGTATGAACACCGGCTTATTCATGTGTCAATGCACTAGTTCAAGCTTCACAAAGTTTGGCTAGTTCACAAAAAATAGCCTTTTGTTTCAATTAATTGTTTGTACTCTGTGCACTGTAAGAAAAAACAAAAAAGCTACTGGTAATTTTCTGACAAGACATCATCTGTTCATATACCAATATTCGCTTTAACAACAGAATGCAGTGCACCATTCTAAATGCAGGTTAAATTTTTTATTAATTAATTAATTTATTATTATTATTATTATTTGAACACTAATAAATAATCAAAGAGTTTAAAATCCTCTGTTGTATAAGACCATGCTAATCTTATTTAGCATAACCAACACGTGTTTGGAATATTTAACCTTTTGACCTCACATAAACTGTGATTAATCCGAAAGACGTCCAGTTAAAAACATGAGATTCCTCCATCCAAGCTCGAATACAAATGCATTTATAACTGTGATGGCTTACATAAGGGTATCACCTCATGTAGGAGTGCTGCTCACGAAACTCAAGAGGGGCAGATGGGAGAAAAATACCTTATGCGAGCCATTAGCTTGTGCCTCTGAGACACGGAATCCTCTGGCTAGAGCAAATGAATTAGTGTGCAGTGAACTACACGGCATTATCTACATTGAAGTGCCATTTCCATTCACAGCAGTGCTGTACAAGCTTCCGGCGCCCGTCCCACTGCCTTCATCGTGCTTATGGGCACACATTTGCCCAGGCATCGCTGTCCTCAGTTAGCAGGGAATGACCCTCGGGTCTCTGAGGAGGAGGTTCCAGATTGGTGATGTGGCATTTGTTCCGCTGGCTGAAACGCCAAGAACTTCCGCATTAGCAGTCTGTGAAGTTGTTTTGGCTCGCAATTTTAGTGTCACAGACTGCATTTGTTAAAAGGGTCATATGATGCGATTTCAAATTTTCCTTTCTCTTGGGAGTGTTACAAGCTCTTGGTGCATAAAGAAGACTAAAGTCACAAATCCAAAGAGATATTCTTCATAAAAGTTAAGAGTCAACCACGCCTACCTAAACCGGCTCATTCTAACACGCCCCCACATGTCTACATCACGATGTGGGAAGATTTGCATAATGCCGCCCAAATGTTCACGCAAAGAAATAAGGCGTAACTTTTATTCTTGCTGTAGTATTGTTGTTGCCACCGCCATGTCGTGAAGGCGCTGTGTGTTTCATTGTGAAAGCGAAACTACTTTGTTTGGTCTTCCAAAAGAGGACAAGACTACAAATCAGTGTTTAACACTGTTCCAGAACAGTTCAACCCAAATATTCAGATGTGTCCAGTGCATTTTATGGAGGACTGTTTCCTGATCCTTGTAGAGTAGACTACAATGCCGGCTGTTCTGACTCACAGACTGTAAGTACGTTTTTTATATTTAAAGAATTTGCCACTGACGATTCAAACGCGAGTTTTGAGCAGTGTAGAGTAGGGCTTGTTGTTTGTCATTTCTCAGATCACAAATGCAGACATGGTTTTATGTTTACGCGGCGCGATGCAACGCAACGCAACGCATAAAAAGACAGTATAAGTCATTATAATCCGTAATTACGTCCACACTGGATGCAGCAAAATGCCTCGTTTATAATGGGTTTTAATGTTTTTGTCTCGTCGCTCCGGCCGGACTGGGCATCACAGTATGGTAAGGGGCGTAACATTTCCGTCACATGCTTGATGTATTCGGCCAATCACAACGCACTGGATAGCTGGCCAATCAGAGCACACCTCGCTTTTCAGACCGATGAGCTTTGTAAAAATTGACGCGTCTCAGAAAGGCGGAGCATAGAGGAGAAACAATAATGTACAGTATGTGGAAAATAATGTTTTTTTAACCTTAAACTCATTTCATTACACCAAATACACAAAATAATGTTCTTTTTAGCAACATCATATGACCCCTTTAAACAACCTGAATTAACCTTAATTAAAAGATTATCACTTAGAGTGTTCTGTAGTAGTTTCGCCTTAAACATGCCAGTATGCATTTCTCAGTGGTGAGGTAGCAGGACCTTTATTTATAAAACCATGTAGCTTTTCATTAGTGAAGCTATTTTATTGATTAAGTAGCGGGGTAGCATTGACACAAGCTATTGTTTTGTTTTCCTTGCAATATATGACATACCATTTGAATATATGTTCTGTCAGCTGCTTAGAATCACAACTACAGCGAAGCCCAATTAACGAATAATCACTTAGCCAGCTCTATTTAATGAACAGATTTACAAATCAATCTGAATCATTCTGATTCTGATAGGATATCTTTTAGCGTTGCTTGGCTAATTTTCTTGTTGACTATTTGGGAGCTTAGCTAGATTAATTTTTGGGTAGCTTCCCAACCCTGATTACTTCACAATAGCCATTCCATTTAACTCATGAGTAAACTACTACTTTAATATAATTCTGCTCCTGGATGGCCAATATCCCGCAGAGTTTAGATTCAGCCAGCTCCAACAGACTTGCCTGGAATTTTCTAGTGAATCTGAAGACCTTCAATAGCTGGTCCAGGTGTGTTTAATCAGGGTTGGAGCTAAACTCAGCAGGGCAGGGGGTGTTTACACAACAGCATTTCAAACTAAAAACGAAAAATCTTTCATGCATTTTGGCCGTTATTTTACATGACATTGTGTTTTGGGGGTCTGCAAATGCAAATGTTTGAAAATGGGTTTCAAAGATTTTAAAAGCAATATTGTTATCGTCTCTGTGACACAAATTTGAGAAAATAGTGATGTCATGTGCATGTGTATTACATGTTCAGTCTATAGGAATGCCTATGTGTGCAGGTGCATAGTGTTTTTTTAAGTGACATTGCCAACTACTGGCCTGGCTGTATTTTTTTTTCAGTTACAGCTTTTGTTCACTTTGTTTTAATCTCACTTGTTATTTCATGTTTTTTTATTATTATTATTTTGCAATATGGTAGTTTGCCCGTTTGAATTTGCAGTTTTGGCAGGTTTCACATAGCTGTAGTTGAGAGAAAGAACTCAAAAGAGGAAGTGAACCCATTCACTTAAACAATAGGTGATATATTGAGCATGAGCACTAACACACAAAGACAGAAAAAAATACATCAATGTCAAAGATGCTTTTAAAAATGCAAATGCAATGATTAACGAGATGGCTAAATATAACAAAAGGTCTCAAGAGCCGGGTGAAAAAGCTAACGCATTTATCATCGCTGTAGAGTATTGCTAGTACAGAGTTGTCCCAAAGGAGAACTGCCCACAAACCCGTGGTGTACATTAGGGATTCACAGACTGTCAGATTCTACAGTTAGACCCAAGGCTAGATCTCAGCAAAGCCATCACACAAATGGGTAAAGAATCAAAAAGCAGCCATGAGCCAGTGGGGAAATAAAATAAGCCAATATGCATGTGTTGAGGTTCAAAGACTGATGAAAAGGTGCACAGGCACAATGAGGTTTTTTTCCACACTCACAATGCTGGAAAGGATTCAGATGATGGGGAAGTCACTGAATGCTGAGTGTAGACAATAACATAAAAAAATTACACTCTGTCACAGTCCGTAAAAAAATAATAATAATAAATGATGAATGTTGTACATTAAAGGAGGGGGTTGAGACTAACAGTGCTTTTTGCAGGCAGATCAGGGGAGGTTTCTTCATTAGGCCGAAAGGGCGACGCACCACCAAAGTGCAAAAGGGAGGGATTTTGTTCTATCAAATTCAACCACAGCTGTCACTGTTCTAGACTGTTTGTTCTGCCTTTGGATATATAGTCCAATCAGCATCAGTCATGTTCTGTGGCGTTCCGCCCCCTTTTTTTTCCCCGAACAGCAGGGTCAGAGAATGTTTTACTATAGGGAGATGAGAGGGTCTTTAATACATACTATTGGAGAAAGCGTAACGGTCAACTTGGATCACGTGTGCCTTAATAACCAATCACATTACAGCCTTTACGTCATTGAATTTCAGTTGTGCGACAATCAATCGCCGTTTTATGGATACCATAGAAATGAATAAGAAGTGAATCCCACCTGTCGCAAAAAGTCTGTGACTTCTCTTATAAAACTTAATTTTTTGGGGGGTTAAACTCTAAAAATAGTTAAATCCAAAAATATTGTTTAGTGTAAAATATGTTGAAGATTAGCCGATAGGCTGTCGATTCATGAAATTATAAGCTGTTTCCTCTAAAAAGCTGTTTATTCAGTGTAGTGAAGCCACTTCTTCATTGACATTCATTAAAAAAAAAATTTTTTAAATGGCCTCTGGTCTCCTTTTTCACGTACTGCCAAAGCGGAAGTGTTAGCATTAGCCGTTTCACTTTTTTGGCTAAAGGTTGCAGGCTTGCCTTCTAGTGGCTTTGGCAGGGTCTGCAATGCAACCTCTATGTGTTCTGGGAGGGCTAGCACTAACATGCTTTCGTCATCATACGTAACCTTAACTTGTGCAGTGATTGGTGGGAACAAACATACCTCTATTAACTATCTTTAAGCTGAAGTCATCGTGAATCCCACCTGTCGCAAAAAGTCTGTGACTTCTCTTATAAAACGTAATTTTTTGGGGGGTTAAACTCTAAAAATAGTTAAATCCAAAAATATTGTTTAGTGTAAAACATGTTGAAGATTAGCCGATAGGCTGTCGATTCATGAAATGATAAGCTGTTTCCTCTAAAAAGCTGTTTATTCAGTGTAGTGAAGCCACTTCTTCATTGACATTCATTAAAAAAAAAATTTTTTAAATGGCCTCTGGTCTCCTTTTTCACGTACTGCCAAAGCGGAAGTGTTAGCATTAGCCGTTTCACTTTTTTGGCTAAAGGTTGCAGGCTTGCCTTCTAGTGGCTTTGGCAGGGTCTGCAATGCAACCTCTATGTGTTCTGGGAGGGCTAGCACTAACATGCTTTCGTCATCATACGTAACCTTAACTTGTGCAGTGATTGGTGGGAACAAACATACCTCTATTAACTATCTTTAAGCTGAAGTCATCTGTTTGGCCTGAATAAAGCAAACCAGTATCTTACCAGTAAAGTTTTGATGGATGACGATTGTAATGGAGGTAAAGATGATTACAGTGACATACAGGAGTTGTACATTATTAGACACTCGCGGGTTCATTATAATTAGTGTGCAAATAAACAGACTGTGCATGTGCACTCTGATAGTTTTTTTTTCCTTCAAATTACCACATTTGGCAAATTCTGAATGTTTTTATTTGCTTTATTAAATTGTTTTGCTCTGTTTAATAATTCTGAATGGATCCATGTATATACAATGAGGTTAAGGTGACTGGTATAGTGGTCTGTTGGCATCTCTGTGTGGTCCTGTTTGGTATTGCAGCTTGACTTGTAGTTATAGAGAATGCTCTAAACAAATTAGACATTTAGGTTTTCCTTACAGTTTTTGCTGTTGCATTGTATACATACATTGTAAATAAAAAAAATGTATTAATTTCGGACTCGTAATCCAAGGTTGCGGGTTCGAGTCCCATATCGGCAGGGATTGTAGGTGGGGGGAGTGAATGTACAGCACTCTCAATACCACGACTGAGGTGCCCTTGAGCAAGGCACCGAACCCCCAACTGCTTCCCGGGCGCTGCAGCAATGTGTTCACGGTATAAATGCAGGGCACTAATTTCGAGTATGGGTCATCATACTTGGCCACATGTCACGTCACGTTCACTTTCATGACATCTTATGAGTTTATCATAACCCACTTGGTTGAGGCGCCCACTCTAAACCGAGCTCATCAACCACCTTGGACAGGATGCGTAGGAGCTCAACAGGTCCTCTGTGTCGCTGCTGTGAAGCGCAGTGTAATTCAGCAGGCTTTAGGCCACAGATGCTGCCACCGAAATGGCATCATCCTCAGAGCCCTCCATAGCACCGAAGGACACCACATCTTGTGTGTCAGGAGAGGGGCGGAGATCACCGGTCATGAAGCGCACTGGAAGGAGGGGACCTGTCGCAGGGGGGTAACGAGCACGTGGACACTGAGCCGGCACTTTCCTCCTTGGCTCGAAAGAGGCTGCAGAGGAAAAGCACAGTAGGGCTAGTTGGGTGAGTTCATTGCATTGGATGATGGCCACATGGAGCCTGAGAGTCCGGAGGCTCATATCTCCACAGTGTCAGTGGAGATATGACGCCAAGCGCCGCCTCTGCGTGGACGCGACCTAGGCAGGAGACACACGACTCGTGGCCAACAGAAGGTTCGATTGGCTCTGCACAGGAGAGGCAATCGCGAGAGGTCATCAATGTCCGAAGCTCACCGGAACACAGCAGGGGAAGAGAAGGCGTTGTACACTGCAGCGTGTAGATCACAATGAGTACTCTTTGATGATAGGCTTCTTGCTTCTTGTAGAAGGTTGGCTGAAGGAAAAGATTCTGAATGGATGACGTACAAGCGTTGCCTTATATAGAGAGGGGAACCCTTCATATTTTGTACACTTGAATGCCATTGGCCAGTGTTACTGGCGTGATTCAATAAGGCTTCAGTAATATTTAGAGAAAGGGTTTTCCCCATAAGCATTACCAAATGCAATGTCAAAGTGAACGAATCGAAAGGGAACTAAGTTTTAAGTAGTAAAGAGGATGATAACGCTCACTTGCGCTCCACACTGCAGTTTGAACAGAGGCGTTTATACAGCGATCTGTCACACCACATCAAAGAACTTTAAAACGGCATTTATTATTTGAATAAAAAATAGACATATTTTGAAAGATCTAAAGTAACAATATATAAAACTGGAAGTTTTCAGTGAGGTTCCACTCGTGCAGTGGTTAAAACAATGCTGTATTTGTTCGGTACACATGTCTACCGAACCGAAAGGCCCTGTACTGAAAATTTTTCGTAAAAATATGTGTACCGTTAGACCCTGACAGCAACTCACACAAATCGTGTTCCACATAGGAGAATAACCATGCAATTGAGTTCAATAGTAGCATGATAAGCATTAAGGTCAAAGCATACTTAAGTTTTCACGACAACACAATAGCATATAGGCCTACAGTCTATTCCATTTGACAGCGTGCGCACAGGCGGACAGCACATGTGCTCTAGAAAGCTAACCAACATCTGCTCTATGTCTCTCCAGAAGTTATGAGTCATGACCGATAAAGAAAAAAAAATAGAATAAAAAAAATGTTCATTCACTCATTGAAACTAGTTATGACCGATAAAAATGTCAATATACTAGTTCAATTTAAATGTTGATTTACTCAAATAGTTTGTTGTTGTTTCATCACCTCCATTTTTTTTAACTGTGAAACATCGGGCCAGTGTTGCCACCTTTGTGGACATACTGATTAGAACAAAAAATTAAATGAGCATGTGCGATAAATTTCACGGTTAATTCAGTGTTACTTGCAGTTTCTTTGTAACTATTTGTGAAATTTGCATTAGTACAAGTGAACACTGTTTCAAAGTA
Organism: Sinocyclocheilus grahami; assembly: GCF_001515645.1. NCBI lineage: Eukaryota > Metazoa > Chordata > Actinopteri > Cypriniformes > Cyprinidae > Sinocyclocheilus > Sinocyclocheilus grahami. The sequence goes on from NW_015505553.1 coordinate 1,035,094, forward strand.
AATCCATGATGCCTTAAAATGCTACTTCTTTAGGGAGTTCACGGAATTTTTAATTTTTCTCAGCTTTATCAGTACTATAAGTAGTAGTTGCATAACTTTTTCACTGATATAATTTAGCTTGTTCCCAAAAAATAGGCTCACCGTTCCGCACCATTTGAGCAAAATGGAGCAATTCGATTAAATCCAGAGAGACAACACTATATGAGATTAATGAGGGAAGTTGGACAATTAATGGAAATCTCGCCAGCAATCAGGGCCATTGTGAGAAACCACAGCCATCGTTTAGCACCTGTCAAAACACATAAAGCCAAAGATTCATTTGCATCAAGGGCACAAATGAGGGATAAAACCGAACTAAAAAATTATTTAGCCTTGAACTGCCACTTATTATGATTTGGCTCAACTCTACAACTCTCCATTCAGATTCACAAGCATATAGAAACTAAGAACTCAGTCCAGTTGGCCTGTTTTGAAATAGATCAGACTTGGCATCAGAAATCAGTCAAACCAAAACGTACCTATTGGACGTGACTTTATGAGGGTAATGTCTATTCTTAGGGAACAGCACTGTTCTGGCAGGCACATTTTAACTCTGACTTGGCTCGAAGTTAGTTCAGCCATTAATATTACAGCTTCTGCCTCCTGGCTGTCAAGAGAAATGAAACTGAGAGAAGACACAACACTAATGGAGAGGTCACTATTTGATGCCCTGTAACCTATCTCTGTCTGGCCTTGGATCAAATCCATAAGCAGCACAATCTAGTCTGGGATACACACCTAAAGTCATTTCTATAGCTCATCCAGTAAGAGGGGAAGGTTGTTTAGTTTCACCCCTGACTGATGTTGCAATGATGTTGCTCACGTCGCGTAACTACATCCATTTAAATGGCTCTGTCAGTGCAATTTTCTGATGTCGCTCCAAGCTGAACTGGTCTTGTTCGTTTGCCTACAAGAAAATCCCCATCCAAAACAAGCACTGTGTGTAATCACATAATTTTGGCTTATAAAAGAGCATTTTTTTATCGAACTCCAGAAAGTGGTTGCCATAGGCAGAAATTATGATTTTCCTTTTCAGTAAGTTTCTTCTGCTGCAGTGTTGAAACACTTTATACTTTGGATTTTTTTTTTCTCTGCCAAGTTAATGAAACACGAGGAAATGAACATAACTATAACGCTTGAGCACTGCTGTTCTCTCCCATTATCCTTCCAACAATAATTGCTCTACAGCTCATTACAAAGTCTGCAGTTGTTCCTATCATTTCTTAATTTGTATTACTCTCTGAATCATGCACACTGCATACACATTCTAACCGTCTAATAAATGCAATATTTTTAAAATATATTTAAGACTATTAGAACTGCATATAAATATGTTTAGGACTGATTTAATTACAGTAAATTGCTACTGGTTCTAAAGTGTGTGGATGAAATAATAAACAAAGGATAATTTATATGTTATAATTACATATAATTACATAGTCAATATTTTTTTTATTTTTTTCTCCAAAAAGCCGACGGTTGCTTGCTAATTGCCTTGGTAACTCAATCTTTCTAAATAAAATATTGCTGAATCAATATCTGCAACATGCATACAGGTTGATTTTTATTAAAGGGTGACTAAGAAGAATGTATTTGGCATTTAGCTTATCATGAACTCCACAAGTTTGTTAAAATGATATGTTCCCCAGCATGATTTGAGAATGTTAGCATCTTGTGCTTCAATGGAAGTAAGACCATGCAACCTTTTGTACAAAGCAGTTAATACACTTGTGCACAAATATAGCCTATACACAAATGTATTTGATAGTAACCTAAAATTGTGCAGAAACATAAATAATGTGGATTCCAAAATCCTAAAACTTTGTTTATTTTTTTATGTAGCCTGTAAACAGGATTTTAATTCCAGCATTTGTAATGTCTTCTTTGTTGATATGATTAAGCTGAAATGTGTACATTCTGACTTCAACAAACAGTTCCACGTGAAGTTCAAGCTGACTTTATCACTTCATGCACATCTGTAGGCTATCTATAGCTCGAGACAAAAACGTGAAATGTCTTACCTGCGCGGCCATAAATGACAGATCCATGATGATTTGTTTATCAGAACAATTTCCAGCATTTGTAATGTCTTCTCTATAGTTTTGTCGTCTATATATCTAAATTAGTTTTGTTGATATTATTAAGCTGAAATTTGTACATTCTGACTTCCACGTGAAGTTCAAGCTGACTTTATCACTTCATGCACATCTGTAGGCTATCTATAGCTCGAGACAAAAACGTGAAATGTCTTACCTGCGCGGCCATAAATGACAGATCCATGATGATTTGTTTATCAGAACAATAACTAAAGCTTCAGGAAGGTCAGGTAAGCTAGCTTTTCTTGTCGTCTCTGTCCACCGGGGTAACCTATTTACATCCAAATGACATCGTCGAGTTCAGCTCCAGCCTCCAGATACATGAATCCTCAACATCTGATGTGCGTCTGCGATCATTTCAGAGACGGATCAACAGCGAGACGAGGATGAGACAGACCAGAGGAGAGGAAACAAGAGGAGAGAGAGAGAGAGAGGGAGCGAGCGAGTGCTTGTCTTATTCATATTCGTTTATTTTTGTGACGTCTCGAAATGATTAGACAAGCTTTTGTAGATGCGCCACATTTATGAGCTCGAAATATTTAGTAAAAAATCGCTCTTTTAAAGTCAGCTATGTCCGATTTATCGACACCAAAAATATGACCATGTTTATTTCTACAGCCATAAATAGTAGCAAACCAAAAAAAAAAACATGTGCATGATAATTTTATTTAATTTATGGATTTGCCGGAGATTTATAAATTCAAAATCAACGTAGACGTTGTTTTTTTTAACATATCACTGAAACACAATAGCCTATCTAACATTAAGTAGCTAAACAAAACAGCTAACATATTAATATGATTATAATTTGAGATAAAGGAAAACACTTGGAGAAGGTTAAACGTATAAGTCCATGATGGAGTGCTCAGGAACGAGACTTGAATAATATGAAGCCAAATGCAGTAAAACCTTTTATAATTAATTAGGGAGTCAGAATGTGACAAATATTTAATGATTCCGGATCCATTATGTTATGAACAATAGGCTGCCATGAAATAAAATGTTCTCTTTTGCTCTTTTGCTCACTCTGGATGAGTACAGTTCATGGAGAGTAGGGAGGGTTGTACCCAGGGCCGTTTCTAGCCGATTTGACTATATATATATAATTCTTTTCAGACACTAGTTGCTTGTCACATTCAAATTGGTTGTCATAGTAACGACACTAATTTGTGGAGATTCAGTGCATTGAGTTCCACAAATCTGAATTAATTATTTGTAAATTGACTGTTAAGATAAACATTTTGCACAATTTAGAATCTGTAATATCACTGTGTTGCTACTAGATGCCTGTATAGCCCTATGTAACAATCCCTAGTGGCTAAGACATTGCACATAATTTACACATAAATTAATTTTATTACATTTTGATTTGGATACTATATACTATACTACTACATATTGTTTAGAGATTATCAATGGCTACTTTTTTGTCTTTATCTGTTTTTTGTTAAAATGTTTTGTTGTTGTTTCTTGAAACATTGATTTAAAGTGTCAGTTATTGCATTATTATTTCAGTCAAACCTATAAAACCCCTTTGTTACCCCAAACTACATATAAAAGCTTTATCAGTGGCATAAAAGTAACCAATGCGGCTACTTAATCATTTGCTACTCGTTAACGTGTTAACGTTCCCTTTAAATAACGTGCCGCTCTGCCCTCTATGACGCTGCTCCCATTAAGTGCTGTTGGAAGGTAATGAATTGATTCAGCATTTCGACACCTCCGTAAGGATGCATTTAACTCGACAAAGCGGTCTAATAAAGGATGTATTGATCTCGTGAATTAGCTAATTTTACTATACAAATATTTTTAAATTGGATGTTAAAGTTTATATGGGAATATTACATGACACGCTGATCCTTTAACAATGCATTGGCGC
>NW_015505553.1:1040547-1042045 GCF_001515645.1 Sinocyclocheilus grahami
CAATGCATTGGCGCAAAAACGCACACCTTTTGGACAAATCTGCCACAAATATTTGGACAAATGTGCCACAAAAGTGCCACAAATACCGCCTAAACAAAATACTGATTTTGTGCACTTTATTTACTGTACCAATATTTTAAATTGGCCTTTGAACTTAGCTTTATTGCATGGCAAAAAAAAGTGTTACCTTGCCAAAGCACTGACAGGGCCCACTGATCTAATGGCGTTGTTGAGCGCTCCAAATCAGGCAGCAATTGACAGCACTCTGATCTAGTGGCATACAGGCATCGTCAGATTGACAGTACTCTAGCCCAATAATGTTGGGGGATCCAGTGGGGGCGGCAGTCATATTTCAGGATGACCATGCCACTCTTTATCACAACCCTGCTAAAAGTGCCAGTTCGTGTGCTCATTGGCGCCCCTTCAGCTGGTGGCGCCCTAGGCGACCGCCTAGCTCGCCTATGCCTAGAAACGGCCCTGGTTGTACCAATGATTTGCTCAGCAGTCCGGTAGTCTTCTGAGGTCAGATTTGGTAGCTGAGCTGAACCAGCCAGTTATAGAAGTGTAGAGGACGGATTCAATGATGGCGGTGTAGACCTGTTTCAGCAGCTCCTGTGGCAGGTTGAACTTCCTCAGCTGGCGAAGGAAGTACGCTTTATTGCATGGCAAAAAAAAGTGTTACCTTGCCAAAGCACTGACAGGGCCCACTGATCTAATGGCATTGTTGAGCGCTCCAAATCAGGCAGCAATTGACAGCACTCTGATCTAGTGGCATACAGGCATCGTCAGATTGACAGTACTCTAGCCCAATAATGTTGGGGGATCCAGTGGGGGCGGCAGTCATATTTCAGGATGACCATGCCACTCTTTATCACAACCCTGCTAAAAGTGCCAGTTCGTGTGCTCATTGGCGCCCCTTCAGCTGGTGGCGCCCTAGGCGACCGCCTAGCTCGCCTATGCCTAGAAACGGCCCTGGTTGTACCAATGATGTGGGCACAGAGAGCTGAGTTAATTTGGGCAGGAGGAGGTTTGGGATGATAGTGTTAAACGCCGAGCTGAAGTCCACAAACAGGATCCTCACATAAGTACCTGGTCAGTCTAGATGTTGCAGGATGTAATGCAGTCCCATGTTGACTGTATCATCCACAGACCTGTTTGCTCTGTAGGCAAACTGCAGGGGGTCCAGTAAGGGTCCAGTGATGTCCTTCAGATAAGCCAAAACCAGTCTTTCAAATGATTTCATGGCCACAGGACTGTAGTCATTAAATCCAGTAATTTTGGGTTTCTTTGGGATGGGGATGATGGTGGAGCGTTTGAAGCATGAAGGGACTTTGCACAGCTCCAGTGATCTGTTGAAGATCTGTGTGAAGATGGTGGCCAGCTGCTCAGCACAGGCTTTCAGACAGGCTGGTGTCACAGCGTCTGGGCCTGGTGCTTTTCTTCTCTTGTTCTTTCTGAAGACCTGGCGCACATCATCCTCACTGATCTGAAACGTAGG
>NW_015505553.1:1042420-1073559 GCF_001515645.1 Sinocyclocheilus grahami
GGGGGTTGCAGGAGGTGTGAATGGCGTTATTTCAAACCTGCAATAAAACTTGTTCAGATCATCTGCCAGTTGTTGATTCTCCACAGTGCTGGGGGATGGTGTCTTGTAATTGGTGATGTCTTTCAGACCTTTCCACACTGAAGCAGGATCACTGGAAAATAATTGGTTCTTTAGCATTCCAATATAATTCCTCTTTGCCACTCTGATCTCCTTTTCCAGTTCAACGTTCAGCAAAACGTCCGAATAATCGAAATCCGGTAGAAGATTTTGTGGTGTGTTCTGCCGAATGTTCAGCAGTTCATCCCTGGTAAAACTGATCGTGTTTGAGAAACAAAAAACAGGAAAAACGAACAAAAACAATACAAACACTGGAGAGCCAAGCACTGAGGCAGCCGTGTGCAGCACCATCTAACTCCATCTATATGGATTCAATATGGATTCAAGCTAAGACTAAACCTATATATTTTTTTATTAATCCTTTCTCAACCATAATCTTAATCTAACCTATGCTATGAAATTGAGATGTCACATAAATAAACGGCTCCTGATTTAAGATTCAAATCACAAACACTTTTGAGGAGCTGATGGTGTCAAATACTTGATACACGTATCCACAATCTGTTAATGGAAGATTATTATTGAACTACCACACTCTCTCTTTTGTGCCTGACAGTAATCTGAATTGCAAATGCAAGAGGTAATCGTCATTCTAGTCTGTGAGCACAAAATTGCCTCCCTCCTGGCAGGTTAATGAGTTTTAGTGGACAGTATCACTGTACTCTTGATGAACCTTCACACATTTGACCAGCATTACTTTTCAACAATGCTTTGATGTGGGATGAACAAACACACATTACTGTAGATGTGCTCACTTGTGAAAAAGAAGTGTGCTTATTGAATAGTGTACTTCAAATCTTAAAGGTCCCATGGCATGAAAATTTCACTTTATGAGGTTTTTTAACATTAATATGAGTTCCCCTAGCCTGCCTATGGTCCCCCAGTGGCTAGAAATGGCGATAGGTGTAAACCGAGCCCTGGGTATCCTGCTTCGCCTTTGAGAAAATGAAAGCTCAGATGGCCCAATCTGGAATCTTCCCTTTATGTCGTCATACGGGGAAAGGTGACCTCCCCTTTCTCTGCTTTGCCCGCCCAGAGAATTTGCCCCGCCCATGAGAAAATGAGCTACTACCGTGCGAGGCAAGCGCAATATTTTTTTTTCCTCGAGACATCATGGCTTGCAAACGAGCGAAGCACGGCAGTTGCCCCGCCTCTCTCCTCCTCATTAGCATTAAAGCTACAGACACAGAAATGGCACATCCTAAGGAAAGCTCATTGTGGGACTGGCTCGTAGTGGCTGAAATTCTGCACCAAGGCTGAATTTCGGGAAAGAGACTTCAGATACAGTACTAGGGACCACTTAGGCCTATATATAAGCATCTAAAAAGCAGCATGTCATGGGACCTTTAAAAAAAGTCTTAAAAACTGTACTTGCATATAATGTAAATGTCAATGGCTACTGTAAACTGTTTGGTTGCCTCCATTATAAACATTTATTATGTTAAAGTACATCATTTCCATAGTAAGTACTTTTTTTAAAAGTATGCTAAAGTCCTCCCATTAAATGCATAATTTAACTTAATAGGTCCACATTTGTGATCAGAATGGTATTTATACTCAGATGTCTGAAATATGGCTGAAAGTGTTTTGAGAAATTAATTTCACCATTCATCTTTATTTATTACAAAAACACCATGAGATGCCAAAGTAATTTTCTGTATTATGACAATGAATATTGATGGATGTTAGATCCTCGAGAGGAATTTTTGTTTAGCACTACAGTACAATATACACAAACAAACAATCACACTGAGATGGAGAATGTTTATCAAAGCAGACAGTTGTTGAACTCCCAGACAAACTCTGTCAGAACAACATGCTAGGAAAAAAAAGACAATTATGAATCCACTTGCAAAACAGTTACATAATGCGCCCTGAAGTGCAACTGCGGAAAAGAAGAGGTAGATGTATCTTTTCAGAGGAATACACTATTTAGCTGAAACATCTGAGCTGAGAGTCGGAGGCGCTGTGACGCCCACAGCAACTGTCCTCAGAATAACAGGTCACAGCGCATCAATTATTAATGTATAAACCGGAAATCCCTTAAGCCATCGATAAAGGTTAGGCCACATTTTCTGGTTAAATGTTTGTCTCATAGCAACAGACCTCCAAGAAAGAAGTCTATAGAGACCGTTCTGCTCATTAGTGCTATCTGAGTGGGTGGGTAGGTCTAATGCCATTGCAGGCCTGGAAAGTGAACACATTGATTTATATTATATTATATTATATATTTAAAATACAAACTAGCAAATTAGAAACCATTAAGAATGGAAGCAAATTACATTGACTGCATCCTTGTTTCTTGGTAATGCTATCCAGTGTTTTTAATATCTATACTATTCACTCTCCAGTCATTTGTTAGTGTGTTGTGGTATAGGTCATATAGTTCTTGATTTGTATGATGACTATTAAGTGTGGAAACAAAGCACAATGACATGAGTGCTTAGAAAAATACAAAAAGAGGCTATAGGAATAGCTGCTACCTTTTTTTGCACCCGTTTTCTAATACACTTTATACACAGATGAATATAAATGTGATAGTTCTGTGTGCACAGACTGACTTCTTGATTCATTCTGATTTATTTCTCATTTTATAAAATTCCAAATTTACTTTTATATTACCCACAGCCCTATTTTGTAAAGTGTAATCCCTTCCTCAGACAGTTGGCAAAACCTCTTCACAGCCCATATAACAAATGACAATGATGCTGAGAAGATGATGCATAGTTAGGGTGGTGGTAATGAGTTCTTGATCCCTCTAAACTCCTGAATATATACACATCATCCCTCTGGTGTTTGTAAATGCTACGTCTCCATGACCCAATTTGAGACTGTCTGCACCTTGTTTATCAGTTATTTATTAATGGAAAAGTGATGCAATGTGACTTTATTTCTCCCAGTTGTGACTTTACTTCTCATAATCGCAACACTTTTATCCAAAGCAACTTAAGGCTGATTAACACTGCAGAGACAGATGGCAGTCACCAGATTACAGTTGTAGCGTCTCGACCAATCTGACACACTAATTTTTATTTGATTTAACAAATCAATTATTCATTAGATTAACAAATCGTCACAGTCCCAGGAAATACACCATTTTGTTTTTTGTCAACCGCCAATAAAATTTCAAGAAGAAGAAGAAGAAGTCACCCGAGCTGAGTGGGGGGCAAGCTGTCAGTCATTGAAAATAATTTATGGTGCTGTGATTAGGTCAAATATAGATTATGGTAGTGTAGTTTATAGTTCTGCGAACAAAACCTTACTTAAAAAAATAGAGGTAATACAAAATCAAGCTTTGCGCATTTGCTGTGGAGCATTTAGATCTTCTCCGGTGGCTTCATTACAAGTTGAAATGGGAGAATTGCCTCTAGAACAGCGTAGGTTTCAGCTGAGATTAAGGTACTGGTATGGTGTAAAGGGACATCTGGAAAACCATCCAGTTAAACTAATTCTGAAAGATTGTTGGGAATATGAATACAAAGAAATTACAAGCTTTGATTGGGTAGTAAGGAAGGAGGCAAGCAGCTTGGAGTTGAAAGACCTTGATATTGCTCCTTCTGTTGCTATTCCAGCAATTCCTCCTTGGTTGTTCCCTATGCCATTAATTGATTTACAAATTCACAAAGTAATAAAAAAACCGGAGATGAACATGCCAACTGAAGTAGTAGTTCAACAATATATAAAACAAGAGTATTATTCTGTGTTACAGGTATTTGCAGATGGGTCTAAGGAGACAGAGTCTGGAAGAATAGCAGCAACAGTTTGTATTCCTACTTTTAAAATAAAAATGGCTAAAAGATTATCAGATCATGTGTCAGTTTTTACTACCGAATTATTAGCTATCATACTAGCTCTACAGTGGATCAAAGAAGTTCAACCAGAAAGAACTGTGATATGTACTGACTCAATGGCTGCGCTCACTAGCCTGCTAAGTGGTAAATCTGAAGCTCAGCAAGACTTAGTATTTGAAATTTTACAACGTTAGTTTAGAATAAGGCAGTTAAGGATAGAGGTCAAATTCCTCTGGGTGCCTGCACATGTGGGTGTGGAATGGAAATGAGGAAGTAGACTTGCTTGCAAAGAAAGCATTAAATCATACACAAATAGAAATTAAGTTAGCTTTAAGTAAAGCTAAATTCAAGAGAGTTATATCATTTGAAGTAAGTACGAAATGGCAACAGTTATGGAATAATGGGTCTAAAGGAAGACATCTTCTCTTTCTGTACTGAGTTAAGCGTTAACCCTTTCCTATACCAACTGTATGTGTGTGTGTATGTGTATGTTAGACCAGCTTATGTGTGTATGTAGGATGTTAGACCAGTTTATGTGTTTATGTAGTATGTTAGACTAGTTTAAGTGTTTATGTAGTTAATAAAACCTTACTTGTATCACACTTGACGTGTTCATTGTTTGCTCATAACCGGAGTCACTAATCATGCAGATTTACGCTACAAGCTTTTGTAGAATTGTACAGTAAGAAAGTTATTTCCCTTAACCAGGAAATTAACGTTCTTAGAATTGACAAGACAGTTGACCCTGAGAGGTCAGCTAAATATCTACAGCGGATCTAAAATATTCATAATTAATCATAACTAGTTATGGTTAATTATTCATATTTCCCATGAGCTGATTCGTTACACAGTTCGTCACTTCTACTCCATGACCTGACAAATGGTAAATTAACATGTTCAGTCAGTGAAATCAAGCACCAACCAGTGCCAACAGCTGACAATCTGATCTGACAAAACCGATGAATTTACTGATGCTGTAAAAAATGGCAACCTGTAATTATGTTAAAGAGCTATTTCTACCTGATCTAACCCTTAAACTTAGTTTTGTTGGTTTAACTTTAATTAGGTTGATTCAGTGATGTTAAATTTCATTTTTATTTGAATACAATCAATCAATTTAGATGTTACCACGTGAAGCACATTTTATCTCACAAATATTTCTTTGTTGTTCTCATATTGTGACTTTGTATGTCACAAATGTGACTATTTTTACAATGTGTCTTTAATGTGTCTACTTGCAATGTGTCTTTAAATCTTGCAAATGCAACTTTGTTTCTGGAATGTGACATTAAATCTCGCAAATGCAACTTTGTTTCTCATAATGTGACACTTAGGCCTGGTTTCACAGACAGGGCTTAGACTAAGCCAGGATTAGGCCATAGTTCAAGTAGGACATTTAAGTAATTTTTCATAAACGTGCCTTAGAAAAAATATTACTGGTGTGCATCTTGAACCAAAAGAAAGGCACTGATATATTTTAAGATCAGTCAGTGCAAGTTTCAGTTGACACAGCTCAGATTTACATTTTAGTCTGGGACTAGGTTTAAGACTTGTCTGTGAAACCGGGGTTAAATCTTACAAATGAGATTTTGTTTCTTGTAATGTGACTTTAAATTTCTTTACTGCAACTTCACATCTCAAAATGAGACTTTATATTGCACAATGTGACTTTGAATCTAGCAGTTACGACTTTCATTTGTAATTTTCTAGACTTGATGTCTCTTAAGTGCAGCTTAATATCTCAATATGACTTTAGGTCTCACTTTTAACTACATCACAGTTACCTAAAAAAATAAGTAAAAAAATAATAATTAAAACAAATGTTTAAAAAAATAACGTGGTATGGGCTGTCATAGTCATTTCTTCAGAATGCTATATGAGCTAAAATAAAACAATGAAACTAAGAAATAAACCTGACACAAAAAGCCCAGACACACAATATACATGCCCTCAGATGTCTTTTTTTCTATACATTTTCTATTATATTTTATTTAGCTTTTTTATACTTTTCATCATAATATTTTATTTAACTTTCTACTTCAGTGCCTTAAAATTTACTTTCCATTGTGAATATGGTTGAATTTTTCAGATTTACTCTATTTCAAAGATAGTTGTGAAATGGTGCACTCTAAATCAGAGACCAAAAATGGAAGCGGAAGCAATGTGTTATTGTTTCAGAATGAATGGGATTTCATGGGAGAGAGGCGCTCTTCCTTTCTACCAACAAAACAAACACCGTAAATGCAGATAAAGGTCACGAGTCTGTAAGTCCTCCACAGAGCTGATTTTCTGCTCCGGTTGGCTCTTCGTCAAATAACAGAACTCTTTTTCCCTTTACAGTCTGATTGCAGCTGCTCCCAGGAAAGTATAGTAATCCATTTCTGTGTGGTTGCATCAACAAAGACATATGCATTCCTCACTCGACCTAATTCAGGACTGTTTCTGTACTAATGCATGCTGGGAGAAGCCCAGCCATAATGGAAGTAGAGAAGGTAATGTTCATCTGGGCTGGGTGGTTACCCCAGGCATGCTTAGCTGTTGTCGTTTCAAAATTTATTACAGGAAACATTTTATATAAAGCAATTTATATAAAGGGGTCAAGAGACATTCCTCCGTTATGCTCTCCTTCAATGATTTACTTGCAGCCTAGATTAAAACACAATGGAACCAATGTAGTAAAACAGGAAATGGCCTCAAGTGTTGTGTTTGTTGATGTTCTATCTATCTATCTATCTATCTATTTCAAAAGCACTTATTTACTATTAAAGAATAAGAATCGAAAACACAATGGAACCAATGTAGTAAAACAGGAAATGGCCTCAAGTGTTGTGTTTGTTGATGTTCTATCTATCTATCTATCTATCTATCTATTTCAAAAGCACTTATTTACTATTAAAGAATAAGAATCACTAAAGCATTCAGTTACCAGAATCTCAAACTAAATACTTTTTAACATTGACTATAAAATACATATGACTGAGGGTAACAGTTCAGGAAGTATTAGGTCAAAAATGCACTTTGTCATCATAATCCAAGCTATTGTATTTTCTACACATTCTACATTTTACATACTGTATGAAGATCACATCTCCCTTGAGCTTCAATCAGTTTAACGGACATCTGTCCGCCCTCTTTATGTGATGAAGGTCAGCACCTCATTGAATATAGACACTCCCCTTACGCAAAGCAGACGAGATGCTGATGCTATTGAGTGAGTGGAGGGGGCCGAACACATGCTCAATGTCTAAATTAATTTTGGGGGCACTGAAAGTCAGAATGATTAACTGTGATCTGAGCTGCTTCATTACAGATGATCAAGTTTCTAGAACATCCATCCAAAGGGACTCTAAAAATGTTGTTTTGTATTGGTAGCACATTTCCGAAATAAATATGAAACATAGCTATAACAACTAAAGTTTAAAGTCGATTTAAAATATGACTGAAACAATCTGACTGCATTAGGTTAGGCTAATGAAAATCATTTTTAAGGGACATATCAGGTTTGTTCTTTTGTCTAGGTTTGGATTATACAGGATTCATCTGAAAGTCTTGCAACTTTGATCTCCATTATATATATTTGGTCAGCTCTCTTTATCCATAGTAACAGTACACCAGAGTTATTGGAAAGCCAGTGTCTCTGAAATTGACTTCCTTTGTAAAATAAAATAAAATAGAATTGATAAATATTACTTGATTATATTATATTATATTATATTATTCATAAATACAGAGTTCTGGCATGAAACTCTAGATGGCGCAGTCCGATAGGTCTAACTCAATCTGACCTAATGACATCATTATCACATGGCACAGCTGATTGGTTCTCTCCTGTATCGGTAGCCAATGAGCTCGCTGCTCAACATTCATATACCGTATTGTCCCGAATATAAGACAATGTTTTTTTCTTGGAAATACATCTGAAAAAAAGCGGTCGTCTTATATTCAGGGTCTAGACTTTGACATGTCAATAATACACCCACAACAATAGGTGGCGCCAAATACGCATAAAACGAGTGTGCCATGAAATACGTAATGTGATGCGTCTTGTAAAGATCGCGAGTGAAAACAAAAGAAAAAAAAACCTTACAGCTGCATGAGTCGTGACTGTCACGTTAGCCTGATGGGACCAAACTCACGTTGTGATTTTAAAACGTAAGACAGTACCCATATTTGAAGACTAACGCAGATAATAACAAATAAAAATAAATAAAAAATAAAAAATAGAACAAGTAAAGTAAGGAATAAAAAATATACAAATCGACAATTGTATGTACAGGTATAGAACAATAGACAGTTGTATGTACAGGTATATTATGTGCAAATTGAAATGTAAGTAAAGTGTGCTTGCTAAGGTAGATACTACTTGTGCCAGTGTGTGTTTTCAAATTTCAAATTTTAGTTTGCTTCACAAAATGAAGAACAAAGCTTCAATGCACACAGAAACGTAACAAGCAAACCTTTCTCTTTCTTTTAAAAACTCTAAAAAAAGAGTTTAAAAACTTCTTTAAAAACTTTCTTTTGTCATTCTGGCTTTCATGCAAAACTTTCAAGGATCACTTTAAATTTCACCATAAAACAATATATGGAAACACTTTACAATAAGGTTCATTAGTTAACTACTTTAGTTAACATGAACTAAGCATGAAAAATACTTCTGCAGCATTTATTAATCATAGCTAATGTTCATTTCAACATTTACTAATGCTTTATGTAACGCGCGTCGCGGCGCGAGTGCAACCCTCCCTCTCAAACAGTGAATAACGGAAATGAGCAAGAAGGGAGTGCACTGTTTCTAGATTTGGACCAGTGTCCAGAAGATTAGACTCGCTCAAGAGACAGTGTCAACAAGGGGAAAGCCAACGGCGACAACACTGGCTGCGTTAGAAACAGGTAAGATGTATTTGGGAAAAAAATTATGAATACAAATAAAATAAAGCATTGAAATTTAAAACATCACACAAGCATGACACAAAAGAAAAGTAAAGATTTGGAACGGAGATCCAATCCTGGATCATTGTGACCTGACTCCAGCTCAACAGAAGATGTTTCTACTTTGCCAGACTCAAGTAAGCTTTTCTCAACAGGTCTACAATCAGGTAAGCTTTCTCTTACAGGTTCCTCCAGATTCTCCTCAGAAAACCCACAGGTAGGTATGCTTTCTCTACCAGGTTCAACAACAGGTAAGTCAATTGGGACATTCTGAGTTTTTGGGTAGGGTAATTGCTCAGGGCTCACTAGAACTCGAGTTTCAAAGTCCTCAAGTACAGGACTAAAGAACTGATCATCCTCAGACCCAGAATATTCACAACCAGACTCTGGATCATGTGTTTCATCATTACATGAATAAGCTCTAGTTCTGGGCCTGTGAACTGTTTGCTTTGGCCACTGCTCATGCCTGCTCAGGCTCCGCAAGGTGGTGGAGTGTAAACTGCTTGATCCTTTCTCTTTCTTTCTGAGAGATTACATCATCCAAGGGCTCACCATGCGGACTCCGGGAAAGACCGTCTGCATCCTGATTTTGACTTCCTGCTCTGTACTGAAACTTAAATATATAAGTTGACAAGCTAGAGAACCAGCAGTAGCTGGTTGCATCAAGCTTAGCGGAAGTCAAAATGTACGTCAGGGGATTACTGTCTGTTATGACAGTGAAGTCTGCGCCATACAAATAATCTCTGAACTTGGCTGTGACAGCCCACTTTAATGCCAAAAATTCAAGCTTATGAGCTGGGTATTTTGCCTCACTCTTTGTCAGTCCCCTACTGGCGAACGCTATTACCCGCATCTGCCCGTCCTGCTCCTGGTACAATGCCGCACCAAGCCCCGTCGTACTGGCATCAGTGTGAAGCGTATACGGGAGCTTGGGGTCAGCAAAACCCAGGACAGGAGCAGAGGTCAGCTTAGAAATGATGGCATCAAAGGCATTCTGACATGCAATAGTCCACCGTTCATCGAACTGCTCTTTGGTATTGAAGTACTCACCCCCCTCTCGTTTCCCACTGCGGCCCCTACGAAGTGGAGGGTACCCTTCAGTAAGTCCCGTGAGAGGTTTGACTATCTTCGAGTAGTCACACACAAACCTTCTGTAGTACCCTGCAAAGTGTAAGGAATTTTAACTCAGTTGTAAGGGAATTAATTATTATTATTGATTCAGGTTTTGATAGGACTCGGATTTGCAGAGCCTAATTCAACCTGATTTGAATTGCTTCTAAATTTGATGGTTTACACTCTATCAGGTACTCGTCCAGCGAGAAGTTGATGTCAGTGTATATTACCAATTGAATATGTAATTTTTGTATTCTCCCTGGCCACGGGTGAAATACAATTATGATAATTTATCAGCTCTTAAGAGAGGTAATTATTATGAGTAAGCTACGAGCTAGGTAGCAAGCAAAGGATCTTTTTGGCAATAGATTTGGCCTTGAAATTATATGACACCAGACAATCGATTATTTATCAATGAAACATGAAATTTATTGGCTATTCTAGATTACATAAACTTAAGCTAAAACACACATACACACATACATAGTTTCAGAGAAAGGAAATTCTGTTAACGGAGTTTTGAGTTTCATAGTTCTACCTCGTTTTCACGAGTGATGTAAATTCACCTTAAGAATTCCCAGAGCAGAGAATCTAAATTCACCAGTTCAACAGATCGAAGATCTTGTTCATACTTGCGTTTTGCTGATTAACAGCTGGAAAGCTGAGGTGATTCCTTTGCTGACGCGGGCTTCCTTAGATCCTACACAAGCCTAAGAAAGCTCTCAGCTCTTTCAAATTTGTGGGCCTTGGCCAAGTTTTTAGAGCTTCAATCTTAGCCGGGTCAGTCTTTACCCCGTCCCTCGAGACAACATGCCCCAAATATTTGACTGATGTCTGAAAGAAACTGCATTTTTCAGGCGATAACTTCAACCCATAATCTTTGAGCCGATTGAGGACCTGTACTAATTGCGACTCGTGCTCTTCCAAAGTCTTTGAAAAGACT
This sequence comes from Sinocyclocheilus grahami, assembly GCF_001515645.1. Lineage (NCBI taxonomy): Eukaryota > Metazoa > Chordata > Actinopteri > Cypriniformes > Cyprinidae > Sinocyclocheilus > Sinocyclocheilus grahami. Next base: position 1,053,314 of record NW_015505553.1, read on the forward strand.
ATCAGGTCATCAATAAAGTCTAGCACCTGTTTCCTGTGGCGATCACCTATGCACTGCTCCATTAATCTCTGGAACGTACTTGGCACATTTGTGATTCCCTGGGGCATTCTATTGAATTCCCAGAATCCAAGAGGGCATACGAAGGCAGTCTTGCACTCATCCATCTCAATCTGGTAGAACCCAGACTTTAAATCAAGCACTGAGAACCACTTTGAACCCGTAAGTACAGATATTAATAAAATAAAATACTGTTTTACACAATCATGAATGTTGTCGTTTTTTTTCAGCAACAGGGTTTCTAGTAATCTGGGTTACATTTATTAAAATCAAACGTTGTGCTTGTTAACATTAGTTAATGCACTGTGAATTAACATGAACTAACAATGAACACCTGTATTTCATTAATTAACATTAACAAAGATGAATACATACTGTAATAATAAATGTATTGTTCATTTTTTGTTAATGTATTAACTAACATTAACTAATGGAACCTTATTGTAAAGTGTTACCATATACAATTATTATTATTCAAATCATCAAACCAATATTAGAAATAAGGTATTTATATTCAAACACTCATCCGAAGTCAAATGTAGTGGTCTATTTGCTAAGTCAAAGTCATTGCAGATCAGATGTTTTTCAGGGATCCATAAAGAAAGGCTTTAAAGGGCTTTATTTTATTTATTTACTTTTGTAATTTTGCTTTAAAATCAAATAAGTTTATATTGATTGTTGTTCTTTCTTTCAAGGACAAGATTTTCTCTGGATTATCTTTCTCAAGTCCTCAAAGGTTTTTCAAAACTAAAAGTCTCCAAAGTTAAAACTTAACACTCCATACAATTCCAAAGTCACTTCAAAATCTTTTAAGTTTAATACTGAAGTGTTTTGCATCACTAGTGGCACTAAATGGTAGTTGCAAACATTTTGAACAGTCCCCTTGTCTGCACTTGTCGGCCTGATCAGGATACTTAATTACATGATTGCTTAAAACATGTAATGCACTTATAGTCTCTGAATAATAAACTTAAATACAAGAATGTGTTTTAACTGTAACAATTACACACTTCACCTTTAAGTCACTGTGCCAAAGATCCAAATTACAGCCTTTTATACCTTTCTTCTATTTTCCTTTCATAACTAAGCACCAACATGCAATATATACACACATTGTTGGCTGCTAATTGCTTGCTATCATCTAGTCAAGATGTGATTTATAACTTAGGCTACAGATGAATCTTAATGCCAAATGTCTTTTCCCAACAGATGAACAGATGGAGGCTACGATGATGACAGCACCAGGGAAGTAGGACAGGACAGGGGACAGAGCAGAGCCGTTGCTCACATGATGGGTGGGTTTGTGTTGGGGGGGGGGGTATTGTGATCTAATTTGAATGCACATTTTTGGAGGCATTTGACTTCAGATGTTAATTTATTCTGTGCCATAAAAATGAACTGTATTTTTCACATGGAAATTATAATTTGAGTGGAGTAAGTGGAAGATGATGGACACTATTCAGATACAGGGCCCTTCGGGGCTGCGGAGGTCGGTCCTAATCGAAAAAGATGAAGACAGGAGATCAAAACTTTGTGTGGAAGGAAATTGAGCATGTTCATACACTGTGGAGAATTTGAACCATTACTGTCTGGAGAATACTGTTTACTTTAAAGCACAAAACTTGAGTGGGTCTTGGAACATACAAGTTATCCTGAGAAGCTTATTTGAGTGTTTAATATTATCTATGGAATGAGATATTTTCAAAATTATTATTTAAAATGAGATTTTGAAGAATGTTCAGGCAGCTGTTTTCCATACAATAAAAGTGAATGGCGACCAATGCTGTCATTTTGAATATTCTAATTTGATGTGTTGAAACTACATCACAATGAAATGCGTAATAAGAAATACAAGAAAACTATCTGTGAAAAAAATTAAAATAAATTGTGTTTAGTATTATCCATAATTAGATATTTTAAAGAATGCTCAAGCTGCTGTTTTCCATACAGTGAAAATGAATGATGACCAAGGCTGTAATTGTATACATGTTCTAAATTGATGCTGAAAACACAACACACTGGAATGTGTAATTCAATATACAGGCTAAATAAATAAATAACTGTTTATATCATCCGTGGAACACAAAATTTGATATTTTGAACAAGGATCAAGCTGCTGTTTTCCATTCAGTGAAAGTGAATGGTGACCAAGGCTGTCACTGCAAACATGTTGCAGTTTACTGTATTGAAAACACAACATAATGAAATGCATAATTCAAAATATGGGTAAAATACTGGCAGAAATAAAAATGTATGCATACGCATTTAATTTTGAAGAACACAAAATGAGATGTTTTGAAGTATGTTCAGGCTGCTGTTTTCCATACAGTGAAAGAGAATGGTGACCAAGGCTGTCATTGCGAACACATTCTAGTCTGATCTTGAAAACACAACAGAATTAAATGCATAATTAAAAAGTTAAAATAACCGTGGGAAAAAAAGGTTTAATATTATCTATGGAACACAAATTGAGAATGTTCAAGCTGCACTTTTCTATAAAGTGAAAGGGAATGGTGTTCAATGCTGTCAAGCTAGATTTTAAAACCAAAATTTTCAGGGAATAATGACTAAAATTTTAGTCTCTTCTTCTGACATCAGATTTTAAATATTGTGTTTTATTGACTACTTTAATGTTTGTGTTTGTGTGTGTGTGTGCAGGGGCGGATTTAGTGATTTGGGGGCCCCAGGCAAAATACAGGAATGGGGCCCTATACAATTTCACACATTTACAACCTTGAGGTTCCTTTCACTGTTGCTCGCTGCTGCGACCGTGTCCCATAGTTGTGTCTAATCTTTTAGATTTTTCATGTACATGTTATAAATAAAGGATTTCTTTAATGTTGCAAATCCCTTGTTCATATTTAAACAGGTTATAATAGTATTAGAGTAGGTTGGACACTAGGTGGTGCGTTGGGGTAATTTTCACTATGCAACTGTCTACAAAACGCAAGGCTGTCTAATTCTAAACTTTAAAATATACATTTATTTTAATTGCACATTTAAATTAAACTGAAGGAAATTATTAATTTACATGCTTAAGGATTATTTCAACCAAACATGAAGTGTACCTGTGTGGAACGTGACTGTGCATGGTCCTTCTTGGGTCTTTCACAAAAACGAGTCAGCGCCATTTAAAAAAATTAAAATAGGCCCTATATAATATGTACTGTTGCTTAGCATTAAAATTATAGCTTCAGATGCATGATATTTGTAGGGCCCTATGAAATCCGTTTTATTTTTCCCAAATTAGTCTAAGTTTTATTTTTTCCCAAATCTTTTTTTCCATTTTAATTTTTTCTGGATTCAGTTTTTTTTATTTATTTTATGATTATATGATGATTATACTCAATTTTAACAAAAAAAAAACATGTCTAATTAATTAAAATCATGAAACTTGTTTAATTTAACAACAATTTAGGCCTATTAAAAGTTTAACAAAAATTACATTCTTAGGGCCCAAATTCTGTGCTTTCTTTTTTTTTTTTTTTTTTTTTTGTATTCCATTTGAATGGTTTAATCAAAAACATATCTAATTAATTGAATTCATAAAAACAACTTAATTTATTAATTTGTATGCAATAATAGGGCCCTATGAAATTTTAATTTTATTTACTTCTTTTTTAGAAATTCTGTGTTGTGTATTTTCATTTTCTGGTAATCATATGAAAAAACGAAAATGAATGAAAACATGAATCTATCTTTTATTCCAATGAAAATTAAACAAACCCTTTACATTTTGTACATTCAAAATGCTACACAACAGAAGTTTACTGTGTTATGAGCCATGTTACGGAATTAGTCAAATATTGAATTAATAAATCAAATGCAATTCAGTACACTTCAATCAAACCGCGATATGGACTAGTGTATGTGAATATTAAAAAAATTATAGGCAAAAATTCTATACTAGTAGTTTACTGAGACTATACTTCAAAGTGTACTAAAAATGCTACAATTATTTAATTAGTAAACTATCAGTATACCTATAAGTTCACTTTTAGTATAGTTGCAGTACAAAATGAACACCACAGCAACCACTTGTGCATCCGCACTGAACGCGCATCTCGCATATAAAAAGCATTTTAGGGGGACCTTTGCCTAATGGTTAAGTCCACCTCTGTGTGTGTGTGTGTGTGTGTGTGTGTGTGTGTGTGTGTTTGCGTTTTTAGTACTTGACAGCCTTGAGCCCCATCCTCTAATGGAAAATATTATGCAAAAATCCTTTGCGACTTCTCATTTGGTGTTCCACTAAAGAAAGAAAGGCATGTGGGTTTGGAATCACCATGATTAAATGATGACAGAACTGTCCTTTGTTTTGGGTGAATCCCTTTAAAACCTTGAGTAATTGTTGAAGTACAGACAATATGGCAACATTAAGGCATTCTCTCAGTGGAAGGCTAAATAGGCTTTGATGGATGACTTTCAACTATTAATAATCAGCACCTTCCTTTTGATTTCTGTCACTGGGTAGGTATTGAGCTGAATAGCTTAGGGTAATAACTCATTACATGTTATGTGCATTGGCTCAAGTCAGATCTGCCTTAATATGGTTTTGTATCACTAGCTTCCACAGCCTAAATATTAATATTAACTTTGAGGTTTAAAAAAAGAAAAGAAAAAAAGACAGTGTCCACCTTATTTTTCAGTGCGGGAGTAAGCTGTTTTCCATGAATGTGCAAGACTTCCGTTTTATTGGCCGCTTTAGGGAAATATCAAATAATATCAAAGTGCAGTAAACAGTAAAACTGTATGCGCTACAAACTAGTGTGTTTATAATTAAGACAATACATTAAAATGGTATTATAAAAAAAATACCAGTTTGCAGTTTCAAGCAGCATAACGAGCAGTTTTGTACAGCTAAAAATAACTGGAAGCGAATGACACAGGAAGCCAGACACATTCAATTTACAAATGGCCGCAACCGTTCAAAACGTGAAAAATAAGGCGGATAAGAGAATGTTTTTAGCAATGCTAAAAAGTGCCAATCTCTTAAGTTGCACTGGAGGATCTAGTGAGCAGTATTTGACTGGTAATTTGATAAAACTAATGCTATTTTCAAAGAAAAAAAAAATACTGCTCCTTTAATGTTGTGAATCTTGATCAAAGGTCACACACTAAAAATAGGCTTGCCAACTCGGCAGAGGAAAATAAGGGACACACTTGGATTCTTTAAGTTTCTTCATTCTTTCTGCGTACCACATGTATGCCATTTGAGATTTACAGGTCAAATGATGGCAGGTGACCACACTGTAAATAAATAAAAAAAACACTACACATACAGTATGCCTGCAAATATAAAAAAGACTGTCACTGCTTGAGTTAATCACTAAATTGCATTTGAGATGCTTTGTTAACATTTGGTTTCATTACACAGTGTAAGAAAAAACAGACATTTCCTTGAGCTCTAAAACACAATACAATGAAATGCGTACTTCAAACTACAGGACGTTTAAATTCTGTACAGTAACATTCCCACAGGTTCTTATATCATTCCGCCAATGCAAACAGAATACTGTGTTTGTTGGTACCACAACCACTATCTACATGAAACATAAAGTGACCAAAATCATACGGTACATTTTACTGAATTAAAAAAATGAATAGGGTGACCAGTGTAACGATTCCCAAACAAATCAATCTTATGAGCCAGAATTATTTTTTTTTGATGTATCAAATAAATTGCTTACAATCTACTTTGTTGCTTTTAAGGCTTGTGTGCATAAACTGTAAAAAAGATGGACAACGTGTCTCCGCTTCCTTCCATTATAGAAAAGCGAAGCCAAAAGATCCCAGTATGGCCACTGTCATCTGGCGCTAATGACAGCATATGGACGTCATTGAGTTTGTGCAGAAGTGATTCATTTGGAGCATGAGTCTGCACAGTAGTGATTCAATTGGAGGCCAAGTCTGTGGAGAAGTGATTCATTTGGAGCCCGATTCTGCACAGAAGTGATTCAATTGGAGCCTGAGTCTGCACAGTAGTGAATCGCTTGGAGCCTGAGTGTGCGCAATAGTGATTCATTTGGAGCAAGAGTTTGCATAGTAGTGATTCATTTAGAGCAAGGGTCTGCACAGCAGTGATTCTTTTGGAGCCAGAGTCTGCGCAATAGTGATTAATTTGGAGCAAGAGTCTGCAAAAATAGGGATTCATTTGGAGCAAGAGTCTGCGTAGTAGTGATTCAATTGGAGCCAGAGTCTGCGCAGTAGTGATTCAATTGGAGGCCAAGTCTGTGGAGAAGTGATTCATTTAGAGCCCGATTCTGCACAGAAGTGATTCAATTGGAGCCTGAGTCTGCACAGTAGTGAATCGCTTGGAGCCTGAGTGTGCGCAATAGTGATTCATTTGGAGCAAGAGTTTGCATAGTAGTGATTCATTTAGAGCAAGGGTCTGCACAGCAGTGATTCTTTTGGAGCCAGAGTCTGCGCAATAGTGATTAATTTGGAGCAAGAGTCTGCAAAAATAGGGATTCATTTGGAGCAAGAGTCTGCGTAGTAGTGATTCAATTGGAGCCAGAGTCTGCGCAGTAGTGATTCAATTGGAGGCCAAGTCTGTGGAGAAGTGATTCATTTAGAGCCCGATTCTGCACAGAAGTGATTCAATTGGAGCCTGAGTCTGCACAGTAGTGAATCGCTTGGAGCCTGAGTGTGCGCAATAGTGATTCATTTGGAGCAAGAGTTTGCATAGTAGTGATTCATTTAGAGCAAGGGTCTGCACAGCAGTGATTCTTTTGGAGCCAGAGTCTGCGCAATAGTGATTAATTTGGAGCAAGAGTCTGCGCAATAGTGATTCAATTGGAGCCAGAGTCTGCGCAATAGTGATTAATTTGGAGCAAGAGTCTGCAAAAATAGTGATTCATTTGGAGCAAGAGTCTGCGTAGTAGTGATTCAATTGGAGCCAGAGTCTGCACAGTAGTGATTCAATTGGAGCCCAAGTCTGCGCAGAAGTGATTCATTTGGAGCCAGAGTCTGCACAGTAGTGAATCATTTGGAGCCCAATGAATCAGTAGTGATTCATTGGGAGCCAGAGTCTGTGCAGTAGTGATTCATTTGGAGCCAGAGTCTGCACAGTAGTGATTCATTTTGGAGCCCAAGTCTGCACAGTAGTGATTCATTTTGGAGCCCAAGTCTGCACAGTAGTGATTCATTTGGAGCCAGAGTCTGCGCAGTAGTGATTCATTTGGAGCTCGAGTCTGTGCAGTAGTAATTAATTTGGAGCCCGAGTCTGCACAGTAGTGATCGTGAGGTGGAGCTGCAGCATCAAAGTCCTGGCCAAACTCCTGCATACCCAAACAACTCAAACATACCCAAATAACTCATTAAAATCAAACTTATTTGAAGAACGAGCACTTGAACATACATCAGCATGATAAGAACTACCTAAAATGATGGAAACCATCTTTGGGAAAAATGTTTTTAAAGTGTAATTATTATTATGCCTTCCCCCTACAGTTCAATGAGTGGAATTCACTGTCACAATTAGGCTACGTACAGTAGCTGTACATGTGTATTTATTGCTACCATAAACTAACCCGTCCTTTTCACAGAATTGTGTACCTGCTCACCAAACTTACAAACTCCCAATACAGACTTCTGGATAAAGAAACAGAACAATATATAGTTAAGGCCAATTATTGGGTTGTCCTCATTATACCTGTAGGCTTACTTTTGTATGAATTATCTCTTTATTTATGGAATAGCATTTTTCTTCTTTAAATAGCCCATTTGTTCCCCAAAAGTAATGGAAAACTAATGGGACTGTTAAGGAATTGGATTTGTTAAGAGGAATCGGAACCAGAATTATTTAATTATTTAAATTAACATGTCTGGTTGGCAACCCTGTTAAATGAGTACTTAATTATATAACACATCCATGCATATTAATCCAATTTATCATGTAATTGTTTTGCCTTTGTATTTTTGCAGTACAGTACAACACATAGGCCTAATGCTGTTTAAATAAGTTAATATGACATGTCATTTTACTGTAACATTTGTAACATCAGACATAATCACAAATGTGGATACAATTGGAAATAAAATGAAGAAGGCAGTTTGGACAACTGCATTTTTGTTCTCTCTCTCCCACTCATTTTCTCTTCCTTCCTCCACCACCTCCTTCTCTTTATGTCTGCATTTCTCAGGCTGTTGAAGGCTTGTCACCAGTCCTCTGTGTTCCCATCATTCAGCTCCAGGGCTCGATACATCACAATGATAAGAGAGGGATACGTTAATGCAAAGATGATGTCACATCTCTTTTAATTAACCCAGTGTGCACTGATACCCAGCTGCCTGATTCCCACAGGGGAGGAACTTAACATAGCACACTCTTCTATTCTGTATAATTGACATAGCAGATGCTCAGCGAAACATCACACTCAAGAAAGATTTACAGATGGCTACTCCTTACTTTACCAATCAAACAACCTCTGATAATGTAAACAATCTTGTACCTTATTTAGAGTGGAGGTGGGTGGAATCTAATTGAAAAAATCTGATTGAACCATATAACTGTGATTACAATAATGATAATTCACAAACTTCTTTTTTTATTCTTCTGCTTTTATATGTAAATAAACAATGTCTATTTACAACAGTCTATTGATAGTAGTTAATTTTTGTGTGAACTATCCCTTTAAATTAATTCAATGAATATGGAGTCATAAAACTGCATGTTTATTTATTTTAGGATAAAATGAAGTTTATTTTGATGATCTAGTTGTTGAATGTAGAGTTGTTGTTTTTTTTGTAAGCTGCATACTACTTACTGTAATATATTTGAAACTAAAATGTGAAAGGTTGTATTTGCAAACGTAATTGTGACTGGCCTTGTCTTTCTTGCATATATTGAACTATTTATATCTATTTTATATTTATATATATATTATTAAAGTTTAGCTTATTAGAGTCAGAATTAGCTTTTAATGCTAACATCAACTGAGAGTTGAGCCTGTGCAGGGCACTAATTGTGTGGCCAATATTTCATTCATGGAGCATATCTTTTTTTAGCTTATATTTTTCAAACTGAAATGAGTTTGTACACTTCAGTCTGTCACACAAAATAATGAAGTTGCTAATTGGTCATCAAATAGCAGGATCAAACGGGAAATCACACTGTAGACCAAACAGTTAATGGTTGCCATTGACTTTAATAGTATTATTATTATTTATTTATTTCCATACTATGGAAGTCAATGGCTACCGTTAACTGTTTGGTTACCCAACATTCTTTATTTTGTGTATATATACATTTATTTTGTGTTCAACAAGTTAAAGAAACAACTTGAGGGTGAATATGACAGAATTTTCATTTTTGGGTGAACTATCATTTTAATAATGAAGCGGCTAGGGTTAATATTATTGCTAGGTTAAATGGGTGGCAAGAAGTGAATGGAATTAAGGTTAGCGGCAGAACTGGTTAGAGTTAGGGTTTTAGCTTATTAGAGTCAGAATTAGCTTATAATGCTAACATCAACTGAGAGTTGAGCCTGTGCAGGGCACTAATTGTGTGGCCATTATTTCATTCATGGAGCATATCTTTTTTTAGCTTATATTTTTCAAACTGAAATGAGTTTGTACACTTCAGTCTGTCACACAAAATAATGAAGTTGCTAATTGGTCATCAAATAGCAGGATCAAACGGGAAATCACACTGTAGACCAAACAGTTAATGGTTACCATTGACTTTAATAGTATTATTATTATTTATTTATTTCCATACTATGGAAGTCAATGGCTACCGTTAACTGTTTGGTTACCCAACATTCTTTATTTTGTGTATATATACATTTATTTTGTGTTCAACAAGTTAAAGAAACAACTTGAGGGTGAATATGACAGAATTTTCATTTTTGGGTGAACTATCATTTTAATAATGAAGCAGCTAGGGTTAATATTATTGCTAGGTTAAATGGGTGGCAAGAAGTGAATGGAATTAAGGTTAGCGGCAGAACTGGTTAGAGTTAGGGTTAGTGTTAATGATAAGAGTTAGTGTCCATGTTAGCATTAATGTTAGTTAGGGAGTTAGTTAGCAGTGTTGGGGAAAGTTACTTTAAGTTAAAAGTAATGCATTACAATATTGAATTACTCCCTAAAGAAGTAATTAATTGTGTTACTATTTATGGAAACTAATATGTTATTTTACTGCATTACTTTTTCTCACCTGGGCTGGGCTTGCTTTTTTATATATATTAAAAAAATAAATTTTTTTGGCAAATGTAAAAGCCCTTTCAGTCCCTCAGGCTGAATGAAAAGTAAATTCACGTTCAACTAAACATTTTGGCTGTGCTGCCATTCTGGACGCAGGAGAAGAAAGTTCATCACTCTTCAGCAATAAAAAAAAAAAAGTTTATCGATGTTTATCTCTGTAATGTCATTTTTGCTTATTAGTATGGTTTAATTGGATCACCGAAAGTCAGCAGCAAATACATTAGTTAATGAAAAATGATTAAATAGATAAAATATATTTGTGCTATTTAACATATTTAATTATTGCAGGTTTGTGTCATATTTGAGCATTTTACAGTTTCTATTCATTTTGAAGAATATCAAATCTGTTTTTGTGCACATGAGATGAATAAATGAATAAATCCATGATCACAAGAACTACAGTTCTGTCATGACAACTCTCAAGTAATGCATTACAATATTGAATTACTCCCTAAAGAAGTAATTAATTGTGTTACTATTTATGGAAACTAATATGTTATTTTACTGCATTACTTTTTCTCACCTGGGCTGGGCTTGCTTTTTTATATATATTAAAAAAATCAATTTTTTTGGCAAATGTAAAAGCCCTTTCATTCCCTCAGGCTGAATGAAAAGTAAATTCACGTTCAACTAAACATTTTGGCTGTGCTGCCATTCTGGACGCAGGAGAAGAAAGTTCATCACTCTTCAGCAATAAAAAAAAAAAGTTTATCGATGTTTATCTCTGTAATGTCATTTTTGCTTATTAGTATGGTTTAATTGGATCACCGAAGGTCAGCAGCAAATACATTAGTTAATGAAAAATGATTAAATAGATAAAATATATTTGTGCTATTTAACATATTTAATTATTGCAGGTTTGTGTCATATTTGAGCATTTTACAGTTTCTATTCATTTTGAAGAATATCAAATCTGTTTTTGTGCACATGAGATGAATAAATGAATAAATCCATGATCACAAGAACTACAGTTCTGTCATGACAACTCTCAACTCTCAAACCAATCAGCTGTGCCAACACTTCTAGTTCTTACACTTACATTAGAGTATCAGTCTCTGCTGATACTTATTTGAAAAAGTAACTCAGATATTTTCCTGTAAATTAAAAAGTAATGTGTTACTTTACTAGTTAGTTGAAAAAAAAGTAATCTGATTACATAACTCTCATTACTTGTATTGCATTTACATTTAGTCATTGCTTGGTCTTGGCGGAATAGATCTGCTACGCTGCTGCGGCAGAGCAAGTACCGAGACTTGCTACTGCCAATACATCCACAACATTCTGCTGTGAGCATGTAAGAAATGTTGCTGCTGCAAATATAACGTACATGAAATAACCCCCCATATAGCATACATGAATCACCTTGTAGCAGATCTATATATAGATTGTATACAGGTGGAGCTGGGGAAGGTGGAGGGTTTCTGAAGCAAGCTGCACTGCTACAGCAAGCATTGGTCATATATTTGAATGTTGAGCAGCGAGCTCATTGGCTACCGATAAACTCTCAAACCAATCAGCTGTGCCAACACTTCTAGTTCTTACACTTACATTAGAGTATCAGTCTCTGCTGATACTTATTTGAAAAAGTAACTCAGATATTTTCCTGTAAATTAAAAAGTAATGTGTTACTTTACTAGTTAGTTGAAAAAAAAGTAATCTGATTACATAACTCTCATTACTTGTATTGCATTTACATTTACAGTCCAGCCTAGAGATGACAAGGGCCTGGACAAGAAGTTGTGCCGCATGCTCCGTTAGAAAGGGCCTGATCTTTCTGATGTTGTGCAATGCAAACCTGCAAGTTCGAGCGGTCTTTGCAATGTGGTCTTTGAAGGTCAGCTGGTTATCAAAAGTTACACCAAGATTTCTGACCGAAGTTGATGGGGTATTGCATTACCACAAACACTGTTACTTAGTCCTACAATATCCTCAAAGGAGCTGGCTACTCTTAGGCATCATGCTAACAAAAGCATAAAACTGCATAGAATTTCATGAACAAACATGCACTGTTAAAAATATTTCATTTTATGCTTTTCATAATTCTGTTTATCTCTATGGGAGGAAAGGAAATCAAAACTATACAACAAAGTACAACTGCAGTAAAATGACAATAAAATCTGACCGCATTTGTATCACACACAGCCTTGTTTTCATTTCTGTATAAAAATTAAATATGGTACCAAACCAGACTAAGGTCTATCGTATTTCATCCTCATATTATATTCAAAACTGTAGTTCTAAAAAAGTTGTAAAGGTTAAACGAAATCGGCTAAAATCAGTTTCTTTTAGCAAACAAATCAGCATATCTGAAGAAATTTATAAATATAAAAAGTATTGTTTTGATCACAGAGATCATGTTGGACATAATTTGATCATAGGGAACTATGCACCATAATGTTTAATTCTAGACATGAGATGAATTTATGCTACCAATAACTGTTCATCAGTGTGTTGTATCCGAAAGGCAGATCTGGATTGGTTGATTACCCACATAATTCAGTAATGTTCAAATGTCTGTGAGGTAATACACATGCTACAGTACATCTCATCTTTGATCAAGTATCTGGGAAGTAAATCTTCCCCCATGGAAAGTACAATCACACATGTCAGAGTCTAGAGTCAGATAGAAGTATAGCTGTAGACAAAAATAATGACAAGTAGGTTGAGGATGGTCCCAACAATCCCCAGAAAGGCCAGGATGGACTCTTCCCTGCTCTCCCTCTTCTGTGGTCTTGGGGATTGATGGGTGATCGCATAGTTCAGCATTTTCGCCTGGTGGGTCAGTGTCTTTTTGAAGCCTGTCTGCATGAGAATGACAGATCCCTTTTACACCGAGAGGAGAATAAATGATGAAAGAGAGAGCTTTCATAAATTATGCCATAACAAATGAAGAAGAAAATGTAGCACATTCTGAGTGCAATAGTCATGAAATTAGTGCAATGTTATGTCATGGATATATATATATTTTAATTATCTCCTAAAATTAATGTATACTAGTTAACATTTGCATTCTCTGAATATTTGGTACTGTCACCTTGGTGAGACCCCATGCTAGCAAAAGGGTCAAATGACAACTCATGTTTAATCTGATCCAATAATTTGTTAAAGGTGGCTGAACCCTCTCGAAAAACCTCCATCAATTATTCCAAATCACTTGTTCTGTGTAGGGTCACTGTGGTGCAGCATTATGATGGCCAGATGGACAGTCACACCTTCACACTCACAAACAATGCCAGTTCACATTATGCTGCGTGTCTTTGGTTTGTGGGGGAAACTGAAGAGAGCATGGAGGAACCCACGCCTGGACTCAAACTTCTTGCTGTGAGACAACTTTGTGCCAAATGACTGAATAACCTATTCGAGGAGGAAAATTCTATGAAAAAGTTTCTGCAAGACAAACTGTCAAAGGTTCCTCTAATAACCCCATAATAAGATAAATCGTTTTGAAGCACTTGAAATGTATTTGAAGTTCCTTGAGTACAAATGTTTAAAAAAATCCCTGAAAAGGGTTCCTACACACAACGGCAGTTTCTTTATTGGCAGCTCTGGTTCCATTTAACATCGATGGAAGCTTTCCATTGCACAAAAGGTTCTTTATAGTGGAAAACGGTTCTTCGGATGATTAAAATGTCTTTCACACTAAGAAAAATGGTTCTTTTAAGAACGGAAAGGTTCTTTGAGCTCAAAATTGCATTGATACAAAAAAAATCCCTTTTGATACCTCTATTTTTTTTAAACGCAAGCTAGAGGTTCTCCAGAGGGTTCAGCCAGACCTTTTCTTCTTGGACATTAAATTGCATTACACTAACTCAGACAGAGCATCTCTTGTTTACAAGGCCTGTTTCTGCATAAACACTTGAATGTAAGGTAGACTGCTGACCCCTAGTGGCTAGTTCAACCTATTTAATCTCAACTGCTTTAACTTTATATGATCATGTTAATGAGGTGCCTACCTGACACAGCATCTGGAAAAGTTCCTCACCTTAAATCATCTTATCTGGGAAAGATTGTGGAAAATTCTGTCTCACCATGTTCCAGGACTACAAGGTTTGGTCCTCCTTAGCCCACCTATGGACAAAGGCTTATTTAGATCCATCTTCACACAGTAGCCTATGTGTTGACTATGGCTATATGAGATGCTTACACCATTTCTTTCCCGTCTTTGATTTCTTCCAGAAAAACATCTTCCAAAAATCAGATGAGCAGTCTATTGCGTGCCAGAAGTGTCGAGCCAGGGATTTGGACTTGGAGGTTCTGGCACCAGTGTTTATATTAACGCCATGGAAATTCATACCGAACTGACACTTTTAGATTTCCATTTCTGAGTGTTTTTGAAGATGTAGCTCTGACAGCTGCTGTAGTACCTTCTTCCTGCTCGGGTCTCAGCTATCTACATCTACCTACAGCAAAGGAGGTGTCAGAAACTCTTCAGGCACTGGCACCAATGACCTGATTCTGTTGGCAAACAAAATTCACCTGGAGAATAGTGGCATTCACTGCTCCCTCTGCCTCATATTAGAAAACCTGGTGTCGCCTAGCAACCAGCTTAGAGGGAGGCGAAGGAGTGCTGGGATGTGAAGGCTTTTGAGAGGACGGTGAATGCAGGCAGATTGTTGCAGCTGGCAAATCAGGCATGTTTTACTAAAAAAAAAAATTATATATATATATATATATATATCCTAAAACATTTCTACATTTCAATATATTAAATCATTAAAAAATATATTACAAATGTAATGTAGATATAAAAACTATAGATATAAAAAAACTGAATAAACCACCTCTATGATGACCATATATTTTATTTTGATACTGGGGCATTAAGTAATACACACATCTGGGTATTTTATTTAATTTTATAAAAAAATAAAATTAAATCCTGAAAAGGTCTCCAAGCTGACCCTCATAACTTAGAGTCAAGGCCAAAAAGTCTCTTAAAATATCAGATATTTCTACCTTTTTATGACAAGCAAAATTAGTTTGTCGTGTGTCGCAAGTCTCTAGAAATTTCATGTTTTTCCCCCTTGAAACTAAATTTATAAACTTTTCTTGGTTTTCAAAAACCAAATTAAACCAACCTGAATGTATAATTAAAGTAATATTAGTAACCATTAAAATACAATTTTTAAAATGTAACTAAATTTTATGAAAATAATCAAATTAAGTTATCTAAATTTTTATAAATTTCCTTTTTTCCCCATTGATACTCATCAGTAATCTGTTGTTAATGACATCAGTTTTGCTATTCTGTAATTAATGAACATTTCAGAATGTCAATAGTCTGTAAAATACTATTGCGTACTCTAGTGGACACAGGTGAAACAACAATTACCACTTTTTTTTTCCAACACAGAATTTACTATTACATATTATGTCTGCATGTGTATGTATGTGTGTGTGTGTGTGTATATATATATATAAATAATACACACACACAATGTTTCTTGTTTAATGCCCTTATCAGACTCCAAATTTTGTCAATGACACTGCTTTGTACGATCTACAGTGAATATATAAGTTAGGAGTTGAAATACAAAACCCTTGAAACAATAAGGTGAATCTCTTCATACTTGTAAGTATCAAGTAGGAGCTGTTCATGTATTTTCTCTCACAGAACTGCATCTGCAAAGATCTTTAAAAACGTCTCACCATTAAGGTTAAATAGATACTGTTGCTCCACACGATTAGAACATCTTACACAAGTTACTGGCACAAAAGTTTTGAGTATTACCCTCTCTCTCTCTCTCTCTGGCAGGACAAATTCTAAACATGTCTTTAGACAAGAAATAACACCTGACTGACAACTATACAGGCTTTAAAGAAGGGGTGTCCAAACTCGGTCCTGGAGGGCCGGTGTCCTGCAGTTTAGCTCCAAAGTCCTTGCCTCAACACACCTGCCGGGAAGTTTCTAGCATGCCTAGTAAGAGCTTGATTAGCTTGTTCAGGTGTGCCTAATTGGGGTTGGAGCTAAACTCTGCAGGACACCGAGTTTGGGCACCCCTGCTTTACAGAATGAGGAAGAGGGAAATCTCTTTCTGAATCAACAAGCATATTCTTCCTAATGATATCAGATACACAGAATTCATAATCTTGTGACACACCCAGCAGATTTAGTTTCAAACAATGGGGGCTTTAAAATATTTTATTGACAAAAAATGATATACATCTAAAATACATTTAATACTATATTTGAAAATACAACATTTTAAATATGCAGTGGTCTAGCATTAGAGTATCTGAAATAAAGACAAACATACTGCAATAGAAAATGCAATCATTTGTAATACGGTAATTCTATGTAAAGTGTTTTACAGTGATTTTTCAGAATTTGGAAGGTTTGACATCACTTCCTTCAGTAAGCTGAGGACAGTTTGGACTTCAGCAGGTCAAGTCTCCATTCACAAGTCAAACCTTTGGGAGGTTTACATCAATGTAACAACAATCATCCCAAAGACTAGTCTTTGCTGACTAGACTCCTACTTGGACTCTTTTTCTTGATCCAGGAGAGCTGATCTGATTCCCAGCTTCTGAAGTTCCTCTACCAGATCTCCACTCTGATGCATCTGAAGAAGAATATCACAGCCGCCAAAAAACTCACCATTGATGAACACCTGTGGAATCGTCGGCCAGTTGGAAAAAGTCTTTATTCCTTTTAGGGAAAACAAAGTCACATGTCAGTAGTTGTATTTAGCATAACTATTTCCATCTCTTTTTAATTCTCCGTAATCACTTCAGAGTCTAGGCTTTACTGTTTGGAAACTAACCTCAGTCATGTAAGGTTAACACCCCTTTCTTCCTGCTGCACAGGACTGATAAAGGCAATCAGAGCCGATAGGACTGGACTGCTGGTGCCGTTAACCTACTTGTGCTGTACTGACCAAACTAACAAGTTTCAGACCCAAATCGACTTTCACTGCATGTATAAAAATTGTGGAAGCCCATTTCTGCTACAGTTAAGTAGAAATTCTGTAATTCAGAAACATCTCATAATTAGAAGAACATTTGTAGTAATAATCAGTGGCGGCTCGTGGGTTTTAAAATAGAGGAGGCACACTAATTGTATTGGTCTGGGATCCCTGTCGATTATTATTATTATTATTTGCTTAACCACTTTAAATTAGCTTTTTAGTTGCTTTTAGTCAGAAAATGTAAAGAAAACGACATGCATACAGCAAGATAATATAATTTCATTTACCTGGCCTATCACTTGAAGCAAACATCCATCCCTTCTTAAAAGTCTGTGATAAAAGAGAGCTGCCTGTTGCGCCATTTAATTAAGCCGACTGCTGTATATCCAGCTTAGGCTGTTTTCCTTTTTTTAAAATTTGTATACTGTTTGAATGACAGCTTGGTAAATCTGTTGGCAATCAAATATTCAATATCGCTACTCATCATAAGTACTTGGTACATTATCAGAGCAGCGGCAGACGTTCAAACTAATATCACGTAATTTACGTCTCTGTGATGATTGGTTGATATGAGAAGGGAGGCTAGCCTACGAGGTTTCTTTTCTCAACACTCCTCAGCGCTGAAAGTGAACACTTGATGGTGATAGGCTATTTTTTTTTTTTTTTACCAACGGAGGCACGAGAGCTCAGCGCCTCCCCCTACCCTTCTCTATCATTAGCGGTTGCAATTAGGCTACATCAGCAGATGCGGCGCTTTCACGTTATGGTATTACAACTGTGAAATTGTCAACAAAATATACACATTCTGAGACATGAACTGAAATGAATTGTGAATTTTATTAACATTAAATCGTCCTCCTCCCATTTTCACTTCAAAATTATGGGGAAACTGTGCCTCCCCTGACGAGCCGCCACTGGTAATAATGAGAAAAATTCTCATAAACTTAAGTTTCTCAATTATTGTAACATTTCAAGTCAATATTATGAGGAAAAAAATTTAATGAGAAACTGTCATAATTTATTTCCTCATTAATATCTTGCAATAATGACTAAACATCTCATAATAATGAGAAACTCTCATGTAATAATGTCCTGGTTTCTCATAAAAATTCCTCATAACTTATTTCTTATGTTTCTTACTATTTTGAGATGTTTAGTGATTGCCTTGTAACAATGAGAAACTGTCTTGTAATAATGGAAAATGTTCTTATGATAATAATTCATCTAATTAGCATCTCGTAATAGTGACTCGACATCTCATAATAAGAAACTTTCGGATACTAATAGATGTCAACTATCCTCTTGTTTTCATATTTATTTTATAAAAGCACAACGTTTTGTTGATATCGTGAATGCACACACATAAAAGTAGACCCTTTACATTACCGAATGTATTACTCTTACCTTTATGAGCTAAAATAACGGCGTATTTCAAGTTGTTTCCACTATCAAGAAAAAAATGCAAATGAATGATCGCGCTGGCGCTTCCATGTCCTGCAAAGTGCACTTCAGCTTCCACTCTTCACACAAACGATTAGATATGCGCCTAATAGCGCACATTTATATCGTTTAAACATTTAAACTAACATTGTGATATGCTTAAACTGTTTTATATCTATAGATTTTATTTTAGGCAAGTGGTGATGATTTGAGAAGGCTAAATTGATCAAACATAGGCTATGATCAGCTCACTGTCTGCCGCTGGCCGCTTGGTCGTTACTTTAAAAAAAACTTACATTTAACGAACAAAAATGCTCCAAACGTTTTTCTAAATTAACTTTATTAAAAATTAAACACAATATAATCACTTTAACATTGAACGTTACAAAGCGGACATACTGCGGACCTAACTGGACGTTCAGAACGTCTGGGGGATGTCCACTGTTTGCTGGGCATACACACTCCTATGAGGAGACCCCACATAAATGACAAACAAAAAAAGAATTAGCGCTGCTGCGAGGGTGTTTCTATACAACGGCTGAGGGAGTGACGGCAAATTTGACATGAGTGAGATCACTATCATCCTGCTTTTGTGGGGGGGGGTAGGGGTGTTAAATAATTATTTTCCCCCATAGGTTTTTAACATTCTAAAAGCTCTTTATTCCAAAGATACTACAAGCTAGTCAGTGTATTCAGTAGGTGTAATGTATTGTAAGTTGCTTCAGAAGTATTGCAAGTATTACATACAACAATAATAAAACAGTGCATTGACATAAATAAGGAAATTTACTTTTGGTGCTTAAGTAAAAGTACAGAAGTACTTGCTTTTAAAAGTACTTAAGTAAAAATCTGTCTTTACAACTTGTAATGGAGTAATATTTGACCAGCAGTATCTGTACTTTCACTCAAGTAATGGAGTTGAGTACTTTGTCCGCCTCTGTATATTATTATTTACGGGTGGGACGTGTGTCCCCACGACCCCCCGCCACTTTTTGCAACATCTTGCGGCACGCACGGATGTACCTAAAGAAACATCTCCCTTTGATAACAAAGGCGTTGGTCTGTGTTAAATATCAGGCGATCTCTCGCTGGGATGTGTTATGGCGAGCGCTCGTTGCTGCTGTTATCAGTTCTGGCACTGGTCTTCACACAGACGATCGTACGCTTTGTTCTGGTAAAAGCACAAAACAAAACGTACACAAACATGTCCTTGCTCTTGATATACAATCACTGATGAACACCTTTGGTTTTAAATGAGAGAGAGAGAAAAAACTACATGGATTAGAACCCAGAACCTCGGAAATGCTTGACAAAAGTTCTACCACTAGACCCACACACAACTCACGCGAATTTATGTATTTATTCAGTACTGTGAAGAATCTAGTTACTAATTATACTTTATTATTACTACGTTTATTATTAATTTATATTAATATAGTCATTTGCAATGTGGGCAGGGCCCGTGTGCGCTGCGGGCCCTCCCGGTACGTCATAACAATGAGATACCTTCTTGGAATAACTTAAAATCTCATAATGAGAAACTAAATCATTATTATATAAACCCAACAAAAAAAACGTTTTAAAAGACATAATTGTTAGTTTTTCTGGGGGGGGGGGGGGTTATGACATTTTGAT
>NW_015505553.1:1082486-1083770 GCF_001515645.1 Sinocyclocheilus grahami
AGAATGCACTCTAAGCTTTTTCCTCCGGCCCGTTCCGCGCCCCCCCCCCCCGACTCATTTCCGCGAATCGGTTCTTTCAAACATTTCGTTGTAAAGATCCGGTTCAAATAAACGACTCAGTGATTCATCTTTTCGGTTCATTATGTTTAATTGATTCAGCTCATAAAATACATTATAATTAGCATTTTTAACAATAGTAAAAATAGACTCGCCATTGATAGAACGGATTCAGTCAGTTTCGTAAACGAATCGTTTGACCGTTTTATTGAAACGGTTCAACCGAGTCAGTGTTTTGATTCAGAATGAATGATTCATTCACGAAGCTCTATTTAAGGGACTGTTGCTGTAGTTTGTGTTTGGACTGGTGATATCCTCGTTTATTTTCTTACAGCTTGTAAAAGGTAAGGGACGTTTATCTACCCGTTAATAACAGTGCAGTCTCGGGATCCTGTCTCCTGTATCAGCAGTGGCTGGAGACTCAGCGAGGCTGCACAGATAAAACCGAAGGAGCAAAAGGCGTGACTTCTCTAGACTGAAGTTTTACGTGCGATATTCCTTCAACACGTTTTGTCAGAGGCAGGTGAAATGCCTTTGAGCCTAAGACGAAAGCAGCTGCTTGTAAATTACTGGATTAGTTTGAAGGGACAGATAGATAGTCACCCAAATTTCCTTTGGCGCAGATCTGGCCCATATCAACAGCTAAAGTGTGGCCCAGATTAGTTTGTGTTCGCCGGCCCAAAACTGGTCCACATCTTTTTAGCCAGAACTGAACCTAAACAGTGCCATAACCCAACCCAGAGTGAGCCAAATAATAAAAACAGATGTGGCTGATATATGGATCTTATATGGCTGAGTTCTGTAAAGGGCTGATGGCCCTTATGTGGCCCACATGTGGCTGATAAACCAAATGCCATTATTTAACCATATTTACACCAGTGGTGGGCCGTCAGGGCCAGCAAAGCCTTCTCTGCTGGCCTAAACACTATCAGAGTCACTGATTTAGTTTTAATATATTTTTCCATGAATGTGTATTAAATTATTTCCAATAGCCTATTCTCTTCATTTCATAGCTTTTCTCTTGGTTGCACTGCTTCCAGCAGTGTATGTTTATATTAGAGCTTTTATCCAATCATATTTCAGCAATCGTGTTGCCAGGGTCAAAGAAATCTGCCTTAAGGCCTTCAGAATCAACAGTGCAGGCGTCTGTTAGCTTAAATCAATGGCAATGAAACCATTTTGGTTGCTTTAACCAATCAGATTTCAAGTTGGCAGCACCAGGGCCAT
>NW_015505553.1:1092296-1092823 GCF_001515645.1 Sinocyclocheilus grahami
GACCGCTGAGGAGGAGCACATGAGGCGGGCCCAAACAGACAGCAGCTCTCCGTTATTCTGCGCTGTTCTGTACGCGCCCGATCGAAGACACCGAACTGCCGTTCTCATTATGCTGTTCATCGTGCAAGTCTGAAGGGTAAGGGTTTAGTAGAGATTAAAAGAGGTTTCAAATACGTTTGAAACTTCCCTTAACAAACGCCACAGAGCCTCGCCGAAGTAACGCCCTCTCGAGTATAAACACTCAAGGATGAACGCTATTGGGTCTCGTTTTTGTCTTCTCCTCTCTGATTGGTTGAATACTCCGTCAGTCATGAATGTTACACCAGTTGCTTTTTCTCTTGATCTCTGACAGCTTCTATTTTAGCAGTGTAAAGTATTTTATGAAATGTATCTACTGTTACATGTATCGCCACTGTAATTTAAAAACGTCTGTTGCTTTTTCTTGTAAGAAGTAATCAGTGGAGGCGTTTACATCCGGTTAGAATGCACTCTAAGCTTTTTCTTCCGGCACGTTACATGCCCCCCCC
>NW_015505553.1:1095205-1095594 GCF_001515645.1 Sinocyclocheilus grahami
ACTTAATCCTTAATTTAATATTTAAACTAGTTATAGTGTTTATCAGGGTGTCTGTGTCTTAAAAAGTCTTAATTTAATTTGGCTTTTTCCACAAATTAAGGCCATAAAAGTTTCTTAAATTGGAGCAGAAAGTCTTTAAATGCTGCATGCACTGCAAAAAATTAATATCTTCCTCAGTGTTATTGTCTTGTTGTCCAATGTGAATATCTAAACATCCTTAAAATCAACATATATCTTGATTTAAGAATATTTAGACTTTTTTTTATTTATTTATTAACACATTGACTCACTGTATATAATAATTTATAACACCATTACTGAGTTAAAACTATCCTTTGATGTTGAGGATTTAGGATTAAGATTTGCTTTTACAAAAAAAAAAAAAAAAA
>NW_015505553.1:1095676-1096267 GCF_001515645.1 Sinocyclocheilus grahami
AAAAAAAAAAAAAAAAACTTGAACAGTCATAGTTATGAACAAACCATCATTCGAGTATCCACTTGTTTTATTTGTTAAAAGTGAGTGGATAAAATGTCAACACATAAAAGCTAAACTATGTCTTACGAATGAATACTAAACATTGGCTTGAGGCAGTGAAGGGTTTGGAGGAGCTGTCGCAGCTAAATGCAGGTGTATGTAGGAGGCAGGCATGTGCTGGCAGGAGCTGACGCTCAAAAACACTTCTCAAACTGATGACTTCCTCAAATATTCCTCTGTAGCGTCACTGCAGCTGTGCGTGGAGTATATTAGTGACTTTTAGATGTTTTCTTGGTCCTGTTCAGGATGTCCTCAACTCTGAGTAAGATAGATGAACATGTTGGTAAAGACAAGTACACACAAAAAACCCAAGGTAGGAGAATCCATGACCGTGTATATGCATAATTTACATGTACAGTTCTAATCATGCATTCTTTATACACTAATATATATTGTCTTTTTTTGTCTACTGCAAAGCCAATCAACATATTCAGCTTTTGACAAGCAACAAAAGACCAAGTCCATATAATTCTCAAAATTGTACTTCTATAT
>NW_015505553.1:1098103-1116001 GCF_001515645.1 Sinocyclocheilus grahami
CTAGACCCACACACAACTCACGCGAATTTATGTATTTATTCAGTACTGTGAAGAATCTAGTTACTAATTATACTTTATTATTACTACGTTTATTATTAATTTATATTAATATAGTCATTTGCAATGTGGGCAGGGCCCGTGTGCGCTGCGGGCCCTCCCGGTACGTCATAACAATGAGATACCTTCTTGGAATAACTTAAAATCTCATAATGAGAAACTAAATCATTATTATATAAACCCAACAAAAAAAACGTTTTAAAAGACATAATTGTTAGTTTTTCTGGGGGGGGGGGGGGTTTTTGCATCTGATAATTATGAGAAAGGTTATTGTCATTATGAGATACTAAGCTATAACTATGAGTTTCTTAATGATTAATAACTAAGGGCTTAAAATGGAAACGGCTTATTTTTTTGCAAAATGTGTCACTAGCACAGGATAAATGTTATGACATTCTGATAATTATGAGAAAGGTTATTGTCATTATGAGATACTAAGCTATAACTATGAGTTTCTTAATGATTAATAACTAAGGGCTTAAAATGGAAATGGCTTATTTTTTTTGCAAAATGTGTCACTAGCACAGGATAAATGTTATGACATTCTGATAATTATGAGAAAGGTTATTGTCATTATGAGATACTAAGCTATAACTATGAGTTTCTTAATGATTAATAACTAAGGGCTTAAAATGGAAACGGCTTATTTTTTTGCAAAATGTGTCACTAGCACAGGATAAATGTTATGACATTCTGATAATTATGAGAAAGGTTATTGTCATTATGAGATACTAAGCTATAACTATGAGTTTCTTAATGATTAATAACTAAGGGCTTAAAATGGAAATGGCTTATTTTTTTTTGTAAAATGTGTCACTAGCACAGGTTAAAAATGAACCACACAACAGATAAAATTGTCATCCAAGCCAATATCAAACTCCAGTTGGGTAAAAACTCCCAAAAACCCCTCAAACCACAATCACCAGGCACTGACCTTGTCTGACATCCTGATCATCCAAGGTTTCCGTGAAACACAGAGCAGCAGAGTGTGAAAAATCCTTATTTGTCCGGGAGAGCAGAAGAAGTTTGTCCGTTTTGTTGGGTAGAGAGCGGAAATTCGCCATATGGATGCTCGGCAACGGCGTTCTGAATCCGCGCTTCCTGAGCTTCACGAGCGCGCCGGCTCGCTTCCCCCGTCTGCGCGTCCTGAAGCGCTTGATCAGTGCAGCAGCTCCGCCCGACTACAACGTTCAGCAAAACGTCCAAATAAACAAAATCCGGTAGAAGATTGTGTGGTGTGTTCTGCCGAATGTTCAGCAGCTCATCCCTGGTAAAACTGATCGTGTTTGAGAAACAAAAAACAGGAAAAACTAACAAAAACAGTACAAACACTGGAGAGCCAAACACTGAGGCTGCCGTCTGCGGTGCCATCGCATGTCATCCATAGTGGTTCTCATTACACAGGCACGTAGTCCTTCTACGTCACCACCACATAGTGTGCATTATAAGTTAAGTGATCAAGTCTCTTAAAGGGCACACCACATTATAATGTGATGCATGCAAATACATAGTTTTGACCATTACACACCTTTCACTGATGTAAAAGCATGTCCTGCCGCCGCGCGATTTCCCCGTTGATTCTGTGTTGCGATCTGCTCTGAAAAGCTGAAAGCTTAGCAGATGGAGCGCGCTGTCCAGGTATGGCGTCATTCAGCCAGGTTTCCGTGAAACACAGAGCAGCAGAGTGTGAGAAATCCTTATTTTGATGATTAAATGATGATTTGCATGGATAAATTATTCACATTGCCGTATTCCATTTAAAAAATGCCCATTTTTGATTTTATCATGCCATTAATATTCTTAAACTGCATTCTAAATTAAATCAGAGACAGGAATAGGCCTACTCAAGTTGAAATTTCTCAGTTCTGACCTCAAAATGTCCCAGTCATGTGTTCCAGACGGCTCAAAATTCTCCCACCCACACCACTTGAAAATAACCAATGGAATGTCATTTTAGACATTGCTATCATCAAATTACATCAAGTGACACACTCAATTCAAGTTTAAACAAGTCGGCTGTTCGACTGACTGTGCTGTTATAGTGGCTACTGTATCTTCAAGAGTTTTCAATTTGTCAAGTGTTTTTTGAAAAGCCATGTCTGGGGTATGTAGGATGCAACATTTAAAACTATTATTTGTTTAATTTGGGAAACACTGCTTTTTAAATGCCACACTCATCTACTGATGACCTACACCCAGTGATCATGTGTGAAATGTGGGATGGCTGAAAGAAAACGGGGCATTTATACCTATGCGCCAGCGCGGGTCATATTTACCTGCCTATAATGCCTGTATATTCACACTGTCATTTTCGTGCTGCTTATGTTTTAACATAGCCTTTCACTCACTGAATTAGCGGTTATCAGTTTCATAAATAAAGACAACATGAGTAAAAGAAAGGCGATTCATGAATGCTGAAGAGAAATAAGAAGCACTAAATGCCATGAGCGATGGAGAGTCTGATGGTGGGGAGATAAGTAAAGCGTCCTGTCGGCTCAGCATCTGACGGCGATCAATATATCATATTTAGACGTTTTATCCTAATGTTACTCATAATTGTTCAAAATTTAGATTAACTATTTAACTTTAGTTTTGCCATTTCTATCGTTTATTGTTCGCTTCCGTGTTGCTATTTATTCAGATCAGCTGTTTCCTGAAGAAAAAAATCTGATCTGATGTAGGCTAATGAATAAAACCTTTTATTTATTTTTTTTGATTACCCGAAGTTTATTGGTGTTCTTCTTCTATAATTCAAATGATAAATGATATAACTAAACACATTAATAATTAATTATTTGAAGCTGTGCGCTTGAATTGTCATCGCATCATCCTATGCAATGTGGTGAATTATTATTGCTCATTATTGTCTATAGGCTATTTTAGTAAATTAAATAAAATAGGTTATCTTAATATATTGATTAATGACATTGTATTATAATAGCCTGTTTATGAAAAGTGACTAGTGTAGCCTGCATAAAAAAGTTTTGACCATAAAATAACAGGATAAAAAATATAGTTGATGACTAGACATAATCATTTAATGACTCTAGACACTTCTTTGTGAAGACAGTAGCATAATACAGTGAAATAATATTTTCTTTAGCCATTCAGTAGCTGTCATGTGCGTGGGTAAAATGTACCTGCTGGCGGTTTTAGGTATACAGCGACCTGTGGCGGTTCTAGTGTTTAATAAGCTAAAATTTTACTAGACCACATTATGTTGATATCAGTATTAAAAAAAAGTGCATACTGTGCAACTGATTTTAATGATGACTAATTTAATTAGAATCAAACCAATTTATTGCAGTTTACAATGCGATTTATATAAAGATTAGCAGCCTTATGCAGAGTGCTGGCAAGTTCTCTTTGGAGTTGGACCTCACTCTGTAGGATTGGTGATCTTGCCCATGAAGAGGATGCTCTTGGTGGTGTCTTCTACAATCAGTACCAAGAAAGGTTGGTTGAGCATCACAGTGTCTGGCAGGGATATGGGCATGGTTTCTATCGTGGTTACAGACACTGCCTCTGTGCCCTTCTCATCCACGCTGAGGACTGCCTGATGGTCAACCTGGAAATCGGGCCCAAAAAGTTAACATCACTTAGTAGAGTTTTCAAAATCTTTAGATCTAGCAACCATCGAAGGTGCTACACGAGGTAACAAGTACACGTACCCGTGACACCTTGACTTTGACCTCTCCTGTCATCCCAGAGAAATCTGCTGTGTTACTGAATGCATCAGTCATTCCCATGTCCTGCAGAATGTCATTCAGTTTGGACGTTGCAGTGATTGAGAACTTGGGCATAAACAGGTCCACAGAGCTGAAGGGCAGAAAAGTAAAATATGGTATATCAGATACTATGGTATCTGGGTCATTTTCAAGGTTCCCAGACTAATGTGCAACTAAACAACAATCAACCTTCAGGTCAGAGGTCAACTAATACATGGATTTAATTATAAAGGTGTCACCGGTACTACCTATTGAAAAGATTATGTAACGCTTTTCGTGGCGCGAGTGCAACCCTCCCTCTCAAACAGTGAATAACAGAAATGAGCGAGAAGGGAGTGCTCTGCTGCATGCAATGACGGCTGTAACGCCAAGCAGGGACAGTTCAAGTTCAAAATCTTCCTCAGAAATCGCTTAATGTCCAGGAAACGTGCAGCATCAAGAGAATTAGATTTTTTCCCAGTTATGAAATTTCCAGAAAGGCAAACTTCTACTTCAGGCCTTGTATCTTCCCCGTAGCATTCACGCTAGAATTCACCCGTGGTCATTGACTAATGACGTTCAATCCACACTTTTATCTCAAAATCTTATTTATCATGTATACAACTGTTAGTTTGTTCGTTCAAATTCGATTTTTTTCTCTTCTTTTTTCAGGATCGCATCAGCGGCTTCTCCCTCGGACAAAAACGTTGCATCATCTCTGTCCCGGCTCCACCCGTTAGGGCGGGGCTAACTTTCCACTCGTCTAATTGGACCAATCTTCATCTTATTAAATTAAATAACTTTTCTAAATGAGTTTTAATTTAACTTTATACACTTCCTTTTTCTCTCTTTACAAATATTAACAAAATAGAATACGGTTTTGCACAATCATGAATGTTGTAGTTTTTTTTTTCCAGCAACAGGGTTTCTAGTAATCTGGGTTACAATTATCACGCCAGATCTTAAGTTGGTGTCTGCAGATAGATTCTTCAACCTCCTTCATCTTCCCTTCATCAGGAAGAACAATCATCATGGAAGCATTGCCTTTGTATGGCACCATCATGACCGTAGTTTGGTTGACAGGGTCTTGATAGAAGGCATAGGTGCCAGTTCTTTTCATCATGTCAACTTGCACGGTGGTGTCATTGTCCACTTTGAAGTCAGCATTGTGGGTCAGTTTTGCATCAAATTGCTTATCCCACTTCCCTATCAGGACAAATTGCAAGAACTTTTGATCAGCGTCAAACCAAGATTCATTACATGAATATCATTAAATGAAAGAGAAGTTTATTTAGTACCTCTGACGTACATATAGTTAATCAGCATCATCACTGTATCGTCGTCCAGGTCCTTCACCATGTTGGTTATCTTGTCATGGGTTTTCTTAGCGATGAACTTGTTAATCTCTTCTGCAGCAATTTCAGGCTTGGAGAAGTCAACGCTGAAGGCTTCACTGTTATAGTAGTGCTGAACATCCTTCAGGAACTGGTCAACCACTTCGAAGCCTTCTCTGATGGCCACACCAGCGCCTGCCTCCAGCTGCATGGCTTCCTGACTGTGGCCCAGCATGTGGATCAAGTGCTCATAACCCTAATTGACCTGTGAAGCCTGCAACCCACTGTAACCCAGACTGCTGTATATCTGTGAAAGTGTGCTACCCTTGGCACCTACCGCCAGCATGCTCAAAGCCATTGAGATTCCGACTGGGGAGAAGAAAATGTTATTGTTCTTGCCCTCGGCATCGGGATGGAACAAGAATGTGATGGAGAAGGCAAAGTCAGCGTTGGGTGGAGCAAGCAGGTGGCATGCATCCTCCCCATCGTGGCTGGGGTGGGGTTCGTCCTTCCCGTGTGGCCTTCGTGGGGTGCAGCCCAGGCCGTTGCTACCAGCAGGGCAGCAAACACACTGTAATAAATTTTTCCCCACATTTTTTCACCTGTGTTTTATGACCAGAGGGTGCAGAGTTTCACAAATAGATCTTGAAATGTGACACAAATGTTAGCTTTTGCATTTCACACAGTAGCTATTTCACTCTTTCTAGGTCTACAGTAATTCGGTTACAATCACGTCACTTCTGGAGAAACAATTACTGTCACTTACCATCAAAGTCCTCTTGACATTAGACTGTTTGGATGGAGTGGAGTCAATTTATAGTCATTCAGACTTCAGTTGAGTAAAATCTTTATATATTAACCCATTTCCACCCCCTTTCTTTAAGCATAATCGCTCGTGATTAGCTGTTGCTCTACATTCAGTGATGCAACACAGTTTTGGACTTCAGTGTCACATGTTTTCAATACCTAAATTGTGTGTGTGTGCTGGTTTAGAGACAAAAAAAAAAACCTTGTCAATCACAATTTTATTGATATGATTGTCTACCTCTCAAACAGTTGATCAAAAAGGTCTTCACATCTTAAGATACTGTAGTTTCTTTCTTTCTTTCTGTGATGATCAAATAAATCCCAGCACACAAAATTAGAATTCTTGCCTTTTTTCACATTTACTTTTTTTTCCTTCTCTCTAATTAAATGTTTAATGTATATGCAATTTAAAAAATAAATAATAAATGTTGCTGTGTTGCTCTCCTTTTTGCTAACAATCACTTCTGCTGACTCGGCAAAGATTTATTTATTCATATTTCTTTATGTAGTTGTCAAAGCATTCTGCACAGTCTCTTTGTAGTATGAATTTTTTTTTTCAAAACCTGTAACTTCATCATATACAATAAAAATGAATAGATTAACAAAAAAAATCCCCAAATAACATTTGATTTCCCCTTCTTTTAAGTTGGCTTTTATCCACTATCTGTGAGAGACACAATCACTCAACCAGTGATATACTGTGCTGTCAGAGAAGGGTGCTTAAAATTAATACCCTCACATGAGACAACACCAGATCATTGTCCTTCGAGGAATATGTACAACTGGCTGATCTGGTGAACATATAGTGAACACCATGCTTCTCAAGCAAGTCTCTAAAGTATATGTTTGTTTGTTTTTTCCCCAAAGCAAACTATGGGAGTCAGATCTCTGCAAAACTGTCAAAGGGAGAAGGGAAATCAATGTTTTAGACAGTGAGCAATGTCAATTTCTCTCCATTTTAATGGCATGTGTACAACAGTTGAATTCAGAATGAAGCTTTTTGAGCTTGTTGTTTACAGAGCTGCAATTGGCCACAGACAGAATGTCTAGCTTAATACAGCTCCTTCTGTACTGGATTAGACTGAAATATACAGTGGGGTCCAAAAGTCTGAGACCACCGGTTTTAGAAAGTGTCTTTCTTTCTTTCTTTCTTTCTTTCTTTCTTTCTTTTTCTTTCTTTCTTTCTTTCTTTCTTTTTTTACAACTTATATTATCGCATTTGCGACTGAAAACTACTGCGTGCGACTATGAAAAAATATTTAGGAGCACCAGTGCAACTGACCAGATCTTAATCATATTTGTGATTGTGATCGCTGAGGGGAGCTTCAAAGGTTTCCACGTGTTTTTGCAGCGTTGAGTAATGTATCACATCTCATGAATCCTTTCATAAGCAAATAGCCCTATTCGCACGGGATTAGGCTAGTGACCTCCAGTCATTTGTAATAATTGCGGAGGTTGTCTGTGATCTTAATCCCGTGCGAATCGGCCATGTCTGTAAATTGTAAAGTAAAAATTCCCCCGCAAATGACCTACCATATTTCGCCGAACACCGAGGTCCTGTGATAATATTAGTCCCGTGTGAATCGGCATCTCTGTGATTTGGCCAGCATTTGGTGGATCGTATATCATTTTTCGAGGTTTTTGTTTCCTGTGCGTCTTTTTATCCATCTTTGCGAAGAATGGAGCTGTGTTCGAGTGTTTTGATAGTATTTTGGGTGCTGTCATATCGCTATACTACACCATACAATACAATTTGCAGAAAGAGAAAGCTAAAAAGTTTTTGAGGTTAATGTGTTACAAATAAATCAAGCATAAAGCTTGAGATATTATTTTAACTTGGTGAAATGTAAATGACACAGGGCACAAAACTATTAGTTTCTATTATTAAATCCATATAAACGGACCATAGAACGGACCTCTCAAAGAATTTATAAATCAGTAAATTCGAGTAAAATCACAGGCTTCGCTTATCCCATGCGAATGCATCACACGAAATTCAGATGTGGGGGGGTCATTTCAAAATCACACAAGGTTCCCAGATTAATCCTGTGCGAATAGGGCTAAAGTGTAGACGGTGTAAATAAAAGATTAATTGTGCAGTGTAGAGACCCAGCAAGCAATAGCCGTCATTTCAACGTCTCAGTTAAGTCAGAGCTGACTAGCTAAATCGTGGCTATGCACAGGCTACGTATTGAACATGTAAAAGAAATGAAAACCAAACACCTTGTAAACGCTGTTGATTTTGCTTACATGATGGAATATCATACATCTCTCAAGTAATTTTGCCAAAAACCGACATGAAACCAAATTCAAGGTTATTTGGGCGAGAAGTGGGTTACACATAGCCGGACTATATTGTGTCTATACTTAACTGAGACGTTGAAATGACGGCTATTGCTGGGCTGTAGCCCACTTATAGTCAAACCCGATTCACTGTAGTTTTTGGCCAGACAGTGCATGAGATGGTTGATATCCCATCATGTTTGCAGTGTCAATAATATCTACAAAGATATAAGTGTCATTTTGTGACATGGTCTATATGTAACCACGATTTAGCTCTAAATTGGACGGGCTACATGTAGTCTGCTTTTAGCCCACCTGGCGAAATCGAGGCAATCTGTGGTCTAATTTTAACGGCTTTGCTATAGCCCTATACCAGTAACCAGACCAGCGATGAGCATAGCCAAAATAGCCTTACATTTTTTTACATGTAATTTTCACCCACGCAGCTTCTTATCAATGCAAGTAAACTTTTGAAACATTTAACATTTAATTTATGGCAATTGTAGCCCTACTGAGACATGACCACTGGCAACTTGAGACGTGTTGCGTTTTGAATTTTGTTTTTACACGAGAGAGCACTAAGTTTACCTGTCGGAGAGCAGTGGGCAAACAACAAACGATAAAGGACATTCCTACTTGGTCTTGTAAGTATCTGTGTTTTCGTTTTGACATGTGTTCATAATTTATCTATA
This sequence comes from Sinocyclocheilus grahami, assembly GCF_001515645.1. Taxonomy (NCBI): domain Eukaryota; kingdom Metazoa; phylum Chordata; class Actinopteri; order Cypriniformes; family Cyprinidae; genus Sinocyclocheilus; species Sinocyclocheilus grahami. The sequence goes on from NW_015505553.1 coordinate 1,106,984, forward strand.
TTATTTGTTGTCATGTTTAGGAACCATGACATTTTAGCGAAGGGAGCAGATCAAAGTTGATAGTGATCCGTGACTAGGCCCACGGTTCAGCATGCATGTGTTCAGAGGATTCATTGCTAAATTTAATAGATAATAGAGTAAAAGTTTTATCATTTGTATGTGTTTACAAACTCAATCGATTTTAAAACGGTACAAGAAGAGGCGAAAGAGCAAACAACAGAACAAACACAGCTTTGACAAAGATTAATCTATGTTTATTTATACAGTGAACACACTCAGAAGAATTGGAGAAACTGAGGAGGAGTTTCAACATCAGGAAAAGCGGTTGGAAATTGAGAAGATCCAGGCAGCAATGGTAAAAAAACAAAAAACTCCAAAACAACATTTCCTCACTAAAGCTCTCATCTTTGACAAAATCCATCATTTATTTTAATTACTATATTGAATTTATGACTGAACAATGGCTTGTTAGATACAGCGAGAGCATGAGCTAATTGAATAGAACATCTTTGTCATTGTACAAGTACAATACGATTTATTTTGAAACTTCTAAATTGATAGTAAAGCTTAAAAATACAGATGATTTAAAATGGCAATATACAATTATCAATTATAAAAAGTTTGCAGCAGTATTAAAATAGTGCAAATAGCTCAGATGTGCAATGCAGCATTAAAACCTAAACAGTACAAACAGAAAACATAATGTAATAAAACGGTAGGGGTGAATTTATTATTCCATGGACATTTGAGGTTAATGTGTGTACTGAGCTACTTTTTAGTTACAGCAGCTAATACTGTGTTGTTATGAAGTGTAGCGAAAAGTCAGTTGTGCCAGACAATTTTGGAGGCAAAGACAGATTGTGGGGGGAACTATAGGGAAAAACTTAAACTGCTGGAATAAAGGATTTTAAAGGGTTAGTGATGGAAAACTTGCAGGTCAATGGGCATCAATGTTTAAGGTTGGTAAACACTTGTACACGGACGCATATAATACTACCCGCTTGACACTGGCATGTGTTATTCAGGTGTCAAGGTTGTGCAGAGTTGAAGGAAGAAGCCTCAAAGACAGTGCCAGAAGGATGCTGGACAGGTAAAGCCTACAAATATTGCCACATTAATCAAACATTGTGGTGTCAATTCTCAATAAGTTACAATGCAAATCAGAAATTTAAAAAATAATTCCTTTACTGGTCATTTTGAAATGTCAAACTTTGTCTGCATTGTTAACCACCTCAGTCTGTATTATATTTTAGGGTTTTGAAAAAATTCCCTCATGTCCAAATTCAACATGAAGGGGGTGGTCCGCAGCAGAAAGAGGCTTTTGAAAAGAGTGCACTGTTCTCGGTCATTAGAGGTATGTGTATAAAACACACAACATTTACCAGAGAGCTTCTCTCTTTTTTAATACACTGAATGGTGATAAACATATATATATCGTTTTTAGTAGGCATCCAAGCAAAAGAGAATGACTCCCTGTCACAATTAGTGTAATTAAAGTAAAAAAAAAAATAATGTCAAGCTTTTCTTGTGCTTTTTTATTTTTTTCTTATTTGGCAGATGCTGTGATGACCAACTTCCTGGCAGCAACAGAGTTGGACTTGAGGAATGCAGTTGGGAAGAATTGTAAACAAAAATTAATAATTTCCTTAAAAAAATTAATAAGTTCACTGTTGGTTGTTTTATTTGTTAAAATAAGTAAACTGGAAAAATAAAAGGAAAAAAAAATTGAGAGACTGATAACGTCAGTCAGAAGAGAGAACGATGTAAAATTCACCGTCCTTCCCATAGACGCTGCATTAGAAACACCCTTGCATTAGCGTTAACTGTTTTTTTGTAAGTTGATGCAAAGGTGATATAATACAAAGAATACTGTTATAAATGTACATACATTTAAAAAAAAAAATACAAATATGAACAACTTTCAAGGATTTACGATGCTGATGACTGTTAAACATGTCATCATAGTCTTGTGAAAAGGGTCCATGTTTTAATGTTAAATACAAATATGAAAAACTTTCAAGGATTTACGATGCTGATGACTGTTAAACGTGTCATCATAGTCTTGTGAAAAGGGTCCATGTTTTAATGTTAAGTGTGATAACATGCTCTTGATTTGTATTAGATTTCTATCTATTTTTATTTTTATATTCTTATATCTTATTATTTTAAGTTGTTAAAAATTCCATATTTTTTATCATAATATTTATATTTAAGTGTATTGTATTTTATATTTTTATTATCTTAAGTTGTTAAAAATTCCAGATTTTTTATCATAATATTTATATTTAAGTGTATTGTATTTTATATTTTTATTATCTTAAGTTGTTAAAAATTCCAGATTTTTTATCATAATATTTATATTTAAGTGTATTGCATTTATAAAATTTTATTTTGTCATTAATTCTTTTGCATTTTTTATGATTTTGTATTGTCAAGCTGTCTAAGTTGTTAAAAATTAAATTTTTCTTAATAAAAGCTGTATATTTCGCTTGTTTGGATGGATTGCCATTTTGTTGTCTATTAGATGAATATAGGCATTCATTAGCTGTCTATTTGATGACTAGTCTATTCTTGGGCCATGGTTAGACGTCTATTAAATTTTCACTGACAGCCTAAATTCAGCCTTGTTTTAGCTGTAAGGATCCACCCGCCAAACCCAAAAAGCGGAATCCAGCGGCCTGGTTTAAGGTTTAATGCGTATTCGGTCTTTTACTTGCACTTCTGAATTTATCAGAACTTAGTTTCAATTTTGTCTAGCTCCGTTTTCAATCTGACTCCAATTTCATGTGATCATCAAATTTAATCAATATTTCTAATCAAAAGCTGATCACAGATATCGATTGTTTATTAATTTAGATATTTGAGTATTCTGTAAATCCCATACTTTCAATTAATCGTTCATCAGGGACCCAATGCCGCTCAGAGATACGGTTTGCGGTAAACTCACGGACGCAAACTAGCCAGTCTGATCTTAGTCAGAGGGTGTAATAAGTTAACTAATACCTTTTTATCGGTTGCCTACTGCTCACTCGTACAAAAAGTGTACTTGATTTAGTCACTTCCATACATCTTGCTAAGTCAGTGATAGACCGAAATGAAAAGGTCTTCGGATGAAGTGCCTACTGCTCCTTTCATTCACGCGCCTCCAGTTTGTACTATCCTGGACACAGATTTACGGTAGGATTAGCATCCTATGATTTACTGGTTATAATTAATTCAGGAGAAGTTCAGAATAAATCAAATATAACAATTTATTATTAGTCAGGTAAAATTGTATCATGCCAATTACATAATGAAACAATTAGAAGCCAATTTAGAAAGGATAATGCAATTGTGAAACATATTGTATCCGCGTGGCAACATGGTTTACTGTAGCTATATGGAAAATAGCCAAGTGTTCCATGCAGGAGACATGTTTTACATAGTCACACATGTAACAGTTATCCTAATTTAACACAAGACACACTGTCTAATATGCATAGCATCAACTACCTTTTACCTAAGTATTTCAAAGAACACTTACAGCAAAGTAATCAAGTGTTTTTAAAGAATAATCTCAACTAGCCTATGTGCACATGTAGTAGCACAAACAACTATACAGTGTGCTCTATGGGCACAATGTGTTTAACACAATTACATTTTTGAATCATACCTGACAACAGAGAGACACACAGCAGTGAGAGTTCTGGTGCAGAGCTCCAGAGACTGCATGGGGGTTTTTCTGTCTACAGAATCCCAAAGACTGATTTGCAACATTCCCTTAAATACTACCAGAACAAAAACAAAGAAATATTTAAATCAGTTGTAAAAACATAAAATACATTTTGGTCTTTTAGGTTCCCATGCTCCAGGGTTGCACCTGGCTGGAGCTAGATAAACATTCCCACAGGCCTAAAGGGGGACACACCCCCTCCTCAGCAGAACATAATTCTACAAATGTTTTGAATCTTTCTCATAATATAAATGACTACTGTGAAATTGAAACCAATTTACCAATCGCACAAAGATCTTTAAAATGACACCAAACATGAAAAGTTTATGATCATGAATCCTGAAGATATAGTAAATGTTTTATGTGAGCATAGCAACTTGAGTTCTTGGCATTTCTCTGTCAAATTTTAGTGACCTGGACCATGTACCCAGGGGGGAAGGATGGGTGAAGGGACTGAAGAGCAGATGGTCTTTCTTCCAGATCTTCCTATCTTGATCAAAGCCCATTGTTTCTGAGTGTTTAGCTTTACGAGGAGATCAAAGCCCATTGTTTTGTGGCATGGCATTTGCATTGCGAGAGTGTTTGGCTTCACAAAGAATTTATTTTATAAGGAAATAATTTCACTCCTTTCAGTCCTTCCCTGGTCTCTTGGAGCAAACTCTGAGCGGTCTACAAGGGGCCATAATTAAATTATTTCCTTATGATGTTCATTACTGCCAAATTCTTTGCAGAGTGGGCAGCACTAGCTGATGCATGCAGGAGTAGAGTGGTCACCTGAAAGAACAACATTAAGACAGGTTGAGGAAAGCACTGCAGAATGCACATCAGTGACACGCCCAGTCCCTTTAAGCACAGGCACCCTGTGTCGTTGCAGTCTTTTTGGTCAGGTGTGTTTCCACCTCTCCTGTATGTCCTTGTGGAATTTGTCCCTCAAAGAGGGTAGCCGTCAGTCTGGAAAGGGAAGCAAACAGAGAGACAACAGCTTACTCTAGAGCCTTTTCACAAATTGCTCGAAGACTGGTGGATATTAATTTTCCTGTAATGTCTACAGCCAAACAGTTGTTGGATGTTCACATACTGTTTCAAGATGGCGCCAGGATGTTTGCCGGCGTGCCGTCACAGTCTGTTTTTACCTGTTTTAGTATTTTGTTTCCTTGTTTGTTTTATAATGCGCTCCGTTTGCTCCCCTCTGGTGTATGATCGCTTAACTTTTCTGAATATTCGGTCGGCGGTGTCTGATTGTCTATTTCGCGATACCAAAGAAGACTGCCTTCCGTATGCACGGTATGCGTCTGTGCCAGTTGCGCTGAGGAAGGTGTGTTACCTGCCTGGATGCTTGTGCCTGTGTAGGAAACGCCGAAGGAAGCGTGGGAAGCGCGCTGGAGGCCTCGTGAGATCAAAGAAGACCAGGAAGTTTTAACAGTTATCCTAATTTAACACAAGACACACTGTCTAATATGCATAGCATCAACTACCTTTTACCTAAGTATTTCAAAGAACACTTACAGCAAAGTAATCAAGTGTTTTTAAAGAATAATCTCAACTAGCCTATGTGCACATGTAGTAGCACAAACAACTATACAGTGTGCTCTATGGGCACAATGTGTTTAACACAATTACATTTTTGAATCATACCTGACAACAGAGAGACACACAGCAGTGAGAGTTCTGGTGCAGAGCTCCAGAGACTGCATGGGGGTTTTTCTGTCTACAGAATCCCAAAGACTGATTTGCAACATTCCCTTAAATACTACCAGAACAAAAACAAAGAAATATTTAAATCAGTTGTAAAAACATAAAATACATTTTGGTCTTTTAGGTTCCCATGCTCCAGGGTTGCACCTGGCTGGAGCTAGATAAACATTCCCACAGGCCTAAAGGGGGACACACCCCCTCCTCAGCAGAACATAATTCTACAAATGTTTTGAATCTTTCTCATAATATAAATGACTACTGTGAAATTGAAACCAATTTACCAATCGCACAAAGATCTTTAAAATGACACCAAACATGAAAAGTTTATGATCATGAATCCTGAAGATATAGTAAATGTTTTATGTGAGCATAGCAACTTGAGTTCTTGGCATTTCTCTGTCAAATTTTAGTGACCTGGACCATGTACCCAGGGGGGAAGGATGGGTGAAGGGACTGAAGAGCAGATGGTCTTTCTTCCAGATCTTCCTATCTTGATCAAAGCCCATTGTTTCTGAGTGTTTAGCTTTACGAGGAGATCAAAGCCCATTGTTTTGTGGCATGGCATTTGCATTGCGAGAGTGTTTGGCTTCACAAAGAATTTATTTTATAAGGAAATTCCTTTCAGCCTTTCAGTCCTTCCCTGGTCTCTTGGAGCAAACTCTGAGCGGTCTACAAGGGGCCATAATTAAATTATTATGTTCATTATCTGGTCCACAATTGGTTCCATGAGCACCCTGAATTTGAAGTCTTATACCTTCCCCCTTCCTGAATCCAATAGAATAGTTTTTTTTCAGCATGGCGGTGGAAGGTATACGACCTGCGGCCCTATGACCGTTTGCCCCTCATTCAGGCCATGGAGCAGGCCTGTGATCATATCGAAGCAGCTTCTGTGCAGGGGTGGGTTTGTCACACGAGGAGATTCTTCCAACGGTGCCTTGCCAATGAAGACATAGCCTGTGATGTGGATGAAATCTTATGGCCTGATCCAGCCAGATGGAGAGATGATGAATAGTTACAGTATTCTTGCTTTTACAGTAGTTTTTCTTCAGAGTCATTGAAGACAATTTGTTCATCCCCTGAACAAGATGGCGCCAGGATGTTTGCCGGCGTGCTGTCACAGTCTGTTTTTACCTGTTTTAGTATTTTGTTTCCTTGTTTGTTTTATAATGCGCTCCGTTTGCTCCCCTCTGGTGTATGATCGCTTAACTTTTCTGAATATTCGGTCGGCGGTGTCTGATTGTCTATTTCGCGATACCAAAGAAGACTGCCTTCCGTATGCACGGTATGCGTCTGTGCCAGTTGCGCTGAGGAAGGTGTGTTACCTGCCTGGATGCTTGTGCCTGTGTAGGAAACGCCGAAGGAAGCGTGGGAAGCGCGCTGGAGGCCTCGTGAGATCAAAGAAGACCAGGAAGTTTCCATTTATCGGACCACCGTCCTCCGTGGCAGAGGTCGAGGAGGTGAACCTGAGATGTTCATATCTTGTTCCTGTCTTCCCGCCCCCGGTGTCGATGTACCGGTCCTCGCGGATGGTTCGCGCCAGGCGGCGGTCGGCCGTTCGTGGAGTTAACCACTTAAACCTTCGCTCCTTACGTGACGGGAATCCGGTAAACGTTTTCGTTCAATCTTCCCTATCTTCTTCTGACACCACTCCAGTGACAATGGCGTTGATAAACGCGAGATCTCTGGCAAATAAAACTTTTATTCTGAACAATCTCTTTGCCTCTCACAAACTTGATTTTTTTATTTGTTACTGAGACTTGGCTTAACGCTGGCGACACGTCTTCACTCTCTGAACTCTCTTCTGCTGGTTGCAGTTTTTTCAGTACCCCTAGGTCTGTTGGCCGGGGTGGGGGTCTTGCAGTTGTTTTTAAAGAAAAGTTTAAATGTAGACTCTTACCCTCTGACTCTTTTTGTTCGTTTGAATCTCAGCTAATTACATTGAATTCTTTTACGTCTGTGCTATGTGTTTTAATTTATAGACCCCCAAACTCTCATGGGAATTTTATACAAGAATTCTCTGAACTGTTATCTGCAATTGTCCCCTCTTTTGACAAAATTTTAATTTTAGGGGATTTCAATATGCATGTGTGTTGCCCGTCAAAGCCCTTGGTCAGAGATTTTTTTAATTTATTAGTCATTTGATCTTTTACAGTGTGTTTTTGGTCCAACTCATGAGCATGGTCATACTCTTGATCTTGTTTTATCTTTGGGGTTTTCTGTTGGTAATCTGAAGATTGTTGATACCGTTTTTTCTGATCATAAGACTTGTTTTTTTAGCTCTAATTTTCCATGTGACGTCTTAAGTAATGTTTCTGTTCCTGTCGCATCTCGTGTTCTCACTCCTTACACAGCTAGTAGTTTTTCAGCAGCTTTTGAGCTTTCCCCTTTACTTACTTTGTTTGAATCTCCCTGTCATAGTATGGATTTATAAGAGTTGGTTAATCAATTCAACGCTTCTTGTTCTGCTATTTTAGATGTTGTCAAGGCTAAGAAAAACAAAGTTAAATTACAGCCCTGGTTAAATAGTACTACCCGTGCTCTCAGGCAGGAGTGCAGGAGGGCTGAACGTAAATGGCTTAAAGATAAATTACAGGTCTCTTATGAGATTTTGAAGAACTGTCTGAATGAATATCAAAGGGCTGTCAAATTAGCTAGAGCTAATTATTTTTGTGCTATTATTTCCAGAAATTGTCATAATTCTAGAGTACTTTTTTCTACTGTAAACACTGTGCTCAATCCCGTTGCCACCCCATCACTCATTCCTTCTGCTGATATATGTGAAGCATTCTTAAACATTTTTATTGGTAAGGTCGCTGGAATTAGAACTCAAACTTCATCTGCTAGCAATGACCTGATCACTCTTGCCGATCCTAGTAATCAGTTGACAAGTTTTTTGCCTACTTCTCTACAGCAGCTTAAAGATATAATTGCGCATATGAAGCCTACTAGGTCTCCAGGTGATGTCATTCCTTCTTCTTTGTTTAAGAAGGTTTTTGACACTATTGGTCCAAGTATTCTGACTATTTTGAATAGTAGTCTGTCATCTGGTGTTGTTCCCGCTAGTTTTAAGAATGCTGTTATTCAGCCCCTCCTTAAAAAATGGTTTAGATCCCATTTCGAAGCTGCCTTTTATATCTAAGATATTGGAAAAAATTGTGGTGTTGCTGTATGTTTATAAGGCTGTGCATGGTCTATCACCTGACTATGTTACGGATTTTATTAGTGTCTGTCAATCCAGCAGATCTCTGCGTTCAAATGAACAACTACTCCTAATGGTTCCGCGATCTCATCTAAAATGTAGAGGGGATCGTGCTTTCTCTGTGGCAGCTCCTTGGCTCTGGAATGCCCTTCCTCTGTCTATTAGAACTTCTCCAACTTTGGGTGTTTTTCAGAGTTCGCTTAAAACTCATTTGTTTTCTCTAGCTTTTGACAATGTTTTTTAGCTGTGTATGATATTTGTTGTTACTATTATTATTTATGTATTTTTATTTTGTATTTTATTTTACTATTATTATTTTTCATTTGTTTTTATATTATTCTTATTTTTTTTCCCCCTTATCTTTTTCTGTACAGCACTTTGGTTCCAGTCGTGGTGTTGAAAGTGCTTTATA